>NC_081557.1:247259450-247326789 GCF_022355385.1 Mustela nigripes | reverse complement strand
AAAAAAAAAAAAAGAAAAAATGAAACTGGACCACTCTTACACATTTCACAAAAATAAACCCAAAGTTGATGAAAGAACTAAATGTAAAGCCTGAAACCATAAAATTCCTAAAGGAAAACATAAGTAATAATTTCTTAGAGATCAGCTTTAGCATTATTTGTCTGTGTATGTCTCCTTTGGCGAGGGAAACAAAAATAAAAATAAAACTATTGGGACTACATCAAACTGAAAACTTTCGCACAGCAAAGGAAACCATCAACAAAACGAAAAGGCAACCTACTGAATAGGAGAAGATATATGCAAATGACATATCTGATAAGGGGTTAATATCCAAAATATATAAAGAACTTACACAACTTGACACCAAAACCCACAAATAATCCAATTTAAAATGTGGGCAGATACCCCGACTAGACATACTCCAAAGAGGACATATATATAGAGGACCAAGAAACACAGCAGAAGATACTCAATGTCACGCACCGTCAAGGAAATGCAAATCAAAACCACAGTGAGATGTCACTGCCCACTAGTCAGAATGACCAGTATCCAAAAGACAAGAAATAACAGATGTTGGCAAGAATATAGAGGAAAAAAGGAACCCTTGTGCACTGTAAGTGGAGATGTAAATTGTTGCAGCCACTATGGAAAAACAGCATGGAAGTTCCTCAGAAAATTAGAAATAAAAATACCATAAATCTAATAATTCCACGGCTAGGTACTTACCTAAAGAAAACAAAGCCAGTAATTCAGAAAGATATATGCACCAAATGCTTACTGCAGCTTTATTTACAATAGTCAAGATATAGAAGCATCAAGAGATGAGTGTCCATCAACATATGAATTAATAAAGAAGATGTGATATATATAAAACAATAATATGCAGCAATAAAAAATAATGAAACCTGGCCATTTGCAACAACAGGGATGGACCTAAAGAAAATTATGATAAGTGAGTAAGTTATGGGGCGCCTGGGTGGCTCAGTGGGTTAAGCCGCTGCCTTCGGCTCAGGTCATGATCTCAGGGTCCTGGGATCGAGTCCCGCGTTGGGCTCTCTGCTCAGCAGGGAGCCTGCTTCCCTCTCTCTCTCTCTCTCTGCCTGCCTCTCCATCTACTTGTGATTTCTCTCTGTCAAATAAATAAATAAAATCTTAAAAAAAAAAAGAAAATTATGATAAGTGAATAAGTTAAAAAGAGAAAGACAAATGTATATAATTTCACTTACATGTGGAATCTAAAAAATAAAACAAAACAGAAACAGACTCATAAATACAGAGAACGAACTGGTATCTGCCAAAGGGGATGGGGGTGGTGGAAAGGATGAAATAGATGAAGGGGATTATATTATATTTTTATATAAAGGAATTAGAGGTACAAAATAAATAATTCACAGGGATGAAAAGTAGAGCATAAGGAATTCAGGAAATAATATTGTTTGGTGACAATAACTTCGTATGGTGACAGACAATATACTTATCATGGTAAGCACTGAATAATGTATATAATTGTCAAATCACTCTGTTGTACATCTAAAACTAATATAAAATTGCATGTCAACTATACTTCAATTAAAAATAAAATGAAGGGGTGCTTGGGTGGCTCAGTCCGTTAGACATCCAACTCTTCATTTCAGCTCCAGTCATGATCTTGGGGTTGTGAGACTGAGCCCCGCATGGAGCCTGCTTAAGTTTCTCCCTCTCCCTCTGCCACTGCCCCTCACTGTGCTATAACTAACTAACTAACTAACTAAATAATTTAAAAAAATATTCCCTCCCAGGAAACTTTTGGTCCAGAGAAATAGAAAGTTATAATATAGTGCATTAAGTGCTACCATGGGGAGGTACAGAGTGACACTGGGGTATACCCATGGGCTAGCTTTATAAGTGAGTTCATACGAGATTCAATTCCACTTTTATGAGTAATATATGATCAAATCCTTAAAGTGTTCAGCAGTACTCTACCATTACACTAAATCACATATAATTTAGAAAACTATAGAAGTTTTTTTTTTTTTCCTTTTAGATTTTATTTATTTATTTGAGAGGGAGAGAGAAATCTGGAGCAGACTCTGCAGTGATTGCAGAGCTGGACACAGGGCTCGATCCCATGACCCTGAGTTGAAACCAAGTCAGATGCTTGACTGCCTAAGCCAGGTGCCCCCACAGGAGTTCTTTCAAAATTTAAAAATATAATATATATACAGAAAGTGAACGTATCTTAAATGTACAGCTTGATGAGTTTTTACAAGCTGACACAACTGTACAACCAGCACCTAGATCAAGAAATCAAACAGGACCATCATCTAGAAGTCTTTCTCGTGCTCCCTCATCCTGATTTACAACAGCACAGACTGGTTTTCCCTATACTTCTTTTTTAAAGTACGCTCCCCACCCAGAGTGGAGCCCGATGCTGGGCTTAAACTCACGACTCTGAGATCAGGACTGAGCTGACATCAAGAGTTGGATGCTTAAGTGACTGAGTCACCCAGGCGCCCCAGTTTTTCCCGTACTCTTTAATAGAATCATGGAGCATGTACTGTTCTGTGTCTGGCTTTGTGTTTGGTTGTGGATTGTTAATTATTAGTGCTGTTTTGTATTGTTTGTGTGAATCCACATATTTATTTCAACATACAGGCATCTTGGTGGTTTCTGGTTTGAGGCCTCTATTTATATTACTCCTATAACACTTCTGGTCATGTGTTTCAGTGAATATATGCATGCATTTCTGTTAGATACTCAGGTTGGAGTGGAGCTGCTGGATCCTAGAGTGTGTGTATATTCAGTTTTAGAAGTCAAACAACAGGAGTTTTAATATCATACAAGAAAAGCAGAATTAGCACTTGAGAAAACATCTACTACACTCTAAGATTAAATAAAAAGCCAGGATATAAAACTATATATATTCAAATCTATGTGGGTCTTTTGGTTGTTGTTGTTTTTTTAATCTTAATTTTTTAAAAGTAAACTCTATTCCCAATGTGGAGCTCGAACTCATGACCCTGAGATCAAGAGTCAAACGCCTAACTGACTGGGACAGCCAGGAGCTCCCAAACTATGAACTATCACAGCACACGGGAAAATAACCCTGGAAGGAAAATGAATCAGCAATGTAAGACTGACTATCTTTAAGTGGATGATCTGTTAGCAATTTCTTTTCAACCTTTCTATATTTCCAGGACTATCGAGCATATTAAATCCTATATATATTTTGATGTAAATCCACAGAACACCAAAGTGAAGATAGTTACGATGTTTAGAAGCTATGACATTCTCCAATCCGCAAGGAATTTTGTGAAGGTTTGTTGAATGACTCATATAGAATTCTATGTCACACACTTTGCCCATGTTTATGTATGTTCTTTCTTTAAATTTAAATTCAATTAGCCAAC
Organism: Mustela nigripes; assembly: GCF_022355385.1. NCBI lineage: Eukaryota > Metazoa > Chordata > Mammalia > Carnivora > Mustelidae > Mustela > Mustela nigripes. The sequence continues at coordinate 247,323,400 of NC_081557.1, read as the reverse complement.
ACAGAGTACATCATTAGTTTCAATGTAGTGTTCAATGATTCATCAGTTGCGTATCACTCCCAGTGCTCATCATGTCATGTGCCCTCCTTATATTTTGTGGCAAAGTCTTAGACTCACAGAAAATCAGAATTGGGAAAAATGGTAGGGCTCATCTGGTCCTCTAGCTTTCAAATATTTTTAGCTCTGGAAGCCTTTACTTGAAATTTTATATGAAAACCTAATACATACAAGTGAGAGACCAGGAACATTTTGAAGAGGCTTTGGGAGTCAGAGTCCTGCCGGTTTAGCCCTCTAAGGGAAACAGGTCCAAAATGTCAAGAATCCTTTTTTTTTTTTTTTAATAGATTTTATTCATTTATTTGAGACAGAGAGAGAGATCACAAGTAGGCAGAGCGGCAGGCATCGAGAGAGGGGGAAGTACGCTCCCTCCTGAACAGAAAGCCCGATGCAGGGCTCTATCCCAGGACCCTAAGATCATAACCTGAGCTGAAGGCAGAGGCTTAACCCACTGAACCACCTGAGCACCTCAAACGTCAAGAATCTTTAAGAGATACTCTTTGAAAACCATTGATCAAATTTAATCCACTCTGGGGTGGGGGGGAAGCTGAAGCAAGGCCATAAAGCAAGTTTGCTAAAGAACCAGATTTTCTGACTTGGAATCTAATGTTTTCCAACACATCACTGCTTTTCAATGGGACCTGATGCTCTCCAATCACAGGAATAATGCCTATGCCCTATGTCCCCCACCCAGGCTAGCACAGACAGCAGTGCCAAGAACATCTTTCTTTCTTTCTTTCTTTCTTTTTAAATCAAATAACTGATATATACCTGGCTACTCAATTAGAAAAGGCCAGATTACCACCCAGGGTTAATTATATACAGAAAAAGCTATGCTTGCTTTTTATAAAAGGAGGTAAGGATCACCTCAGTCTCTGTACCTAACCTCCCCAGTGGCACCAAGGACATGTGCCAGTACCAGTAAGGGGTAGATTAAGAATGTCAACAATAAAGCAGCTGGGTATGTAATGGACTTAAAACCAAAAGCAGGAAAAAGACCTACCTGGAAGAAATTTCTTCCTGCCCAGAGCAATTAATGTGGTGAACAGATGGGAAGGGAGCGGACTAGTTCAGGCTTTAAAGGGAAGATAAGAGATATGAAGAAACAATAAGCAGTAAACCCCCAGTGCAGGGGCAAACACAAGGGCATGTTTTTCTTTTTCCAAAAGATATTTTTAGTGCTGGCAGCAACTGCTCAGAGTGCTACCCTGTAGTTGTTTTTCCATCATTACAAAGGAACTGAGTACTAGAGAGACAGAATAAAAAATTCAGAATGAAGTCACAGAGAAGAGGCATCAATGGAAGCAAGAGGGATGAAAACGAGCTCCCAGTCCTGGTACACGTCTTACCCCGAGCCCAGTTCATACAAAGGCGAGCTTCTCTTTATCCATACGGTGGCGTGCAATACTTCTAGAATTGGCGGTTATGATGAGGATCATGTGGTGGCATTCGTATCAGCAAGGAAGGATCAGGGTGTATGTTCAATGATGTTTTGATGTGGGTTTTTGATTGTGCTGGAGTTACTGCTCCGTTGGTAATCCACACAGAGCACAGCCCAGGCCCTCCTCTGTTGATTCACCTGCTACCGAACGGGCTTGTCCCTTTTGTAGTGTCTCCCGTGATAATTCATCTTGCTCACACCTGCAAGCGTACTCTTCCCTTGTCACCACTGTCATAATGTCATTGTAATTTCTGATATTTGCAGAAAACTTTATGACTTTTAAAGCATTTTTCACATCTGTTTTCTCACTTTACCCTCATGACGTCTCTGTGATGTGTAACTGCTGTTGGACAGATAAAGAAACTTATGCTCCATCCACATTATCAACAGCCAAACTATGGGAACAGCCCAGATGTTCATTGACTGATGAATGGATAAAGATGTGGTATAGATAGAGAATGGAATATTACTCAGCCACCAAAAAGAATGAAATCTTGGGGCACCTGGGTGGCTCAGTGGGTTAAAGCATCTGCCTTTGGGTCAGGTCATGGTCCCAGGGTCCTGGGATTGAGCCCCGCATTGGGCTCTCTGCTCAGCAGGGAGCCTGCTCACCACCCCCCACCGTCTGCCTCCCTGCCTACTTGTGATCTCTGCCTGTCAAATAAATAAATAAAATCTTAAAAAAAAAAAAGAATGAAATCTTGCCATTTATAACAACATGGATGGAGCTACAGTGTTTTATGCTAAGTGAAATAAGTCAAAGAAAGACAAATAAATACTGTATGATCTCACTCATATGCAGAATTTAAGAAACAAAACAGATGAACATACGGCAAGGGGGAAAGAAAAAAATGAGAGAGGGAAACAAACCATAAAAGACTAGTTTTTTTTTGTTTTTTTTTTTTTTTTAATGTGGTAGGCTCCGTGCTAAGCATGGAGCCCAGTGCAAGGCCTGAATTCATGAACCTCAGATCAAGACCTCAGCTGAGATCAAGAGTTAGCCACTTAACCAACTGAGTCACCCAGGCACCACCCCACCCCACACCATAAAAGACTCTTAACATACAGAACAAACTGAGGGGGATGGAGGGACGTGAGTGGAGGACAGGTTATATGGATGATGGGTATTAACGACGGCACTTGTGGGGCACCTGGGTGGCTCAGTCAGTTGAGGGTCCAACTCTTGATTTCGGCTCAGATATGATCTCAGGGTCCTGAGATAAAGCCCCTCATTGAGTCCTGCACTCACTGCAGAGTCTGCATGATATTCTCTTCCTCTCTCCTAACTCTTTTGAGCACTCTCTCTTGCATGAGCTCTCTCTCTCAAATAAATAATTCTTAAAAAAATAAATTAAATGATGAGCACTGGGTATTGTATATCAGTGATGAATCACTGAATTCTACTCCAAAACCAGTATTGCACTGTATGTTCACTAAAATTTAAATTAAAAAAAAAAAAAAAAGAAACTAATGCTCTAAGACTGTGAGTGATCACTTCAGGGTCTCATGGTTAATAAGTGGCCAGGTGGAAACAAGAATCTTGATCTTCAAGTTTTTAGTCCATCATTCTTCTATTACAACTTACTTTCTACTAAAATACATATAACACCATTAGATGTTACCTAACGTCCTTTTGAAGAACTTCACCATAGCCTCCGCGTGGCTTTCCAATTCTTCCATACCTGGTGACTTCTCCTGTTCAACCTTCTCTCACACTTCTGTCCGATATGCACTGGCTGCTTGCTCAAAACAATACCCTCACCTGCAACGTCCTCCTTTTTTTCATTTCACCAAACACCATACAGCCTTCGAGGCTCGGCACAAGTGTCCGACAGATCAAATCTTCCACCAAAAGCAATTCACATTTTGACATTTCATTATATTCAATATAATTTGTAGTAAACCATAACTGTTAAATTATTTGTTACACCACAACAGTTATATTATACTTGTTCAATATTTTGTTTGTGTTAAACACCAAATCCTTCACCGTAAAAGGTGGTAAAACAGGGGTGCCTGGGTGGCTCAGTGGGTTAAAGCCTCTGCCATCAGCTCAGGTCATGATCCCAGGGTCCTGGGATTGAGCCCCGCATTGGGCTCTCTGCTGGGCTGGGAGCCTGCTCCCCACCCCTTCTCTGCCTGCCTCTCTGCCTGTTTGTGATCTGTCAAATAAATAAATAAAATCTTAAAAAAAATAAGGTGGTAAAATATACTTCTTTCATGAACAGGTACTAGTGTCCAGCACAGAGGAGACACTCAATAACAAAAGTAGATGCTTTTTGTTTTTGACTCAAAACAGTACCTAGTATTCTATGAGGATATGGTCATCAAAACGACTGGGGTGAGGAAGATAGGGCAGAATTTCAGTCTTGAAGGAACTAGGGTACCAGGAAGGCTCCAAGGTAGGGAGCTACCTCCCGAAACTAGGTACACAATGAAAGCAGAACAAGCAACAATTTGACTTGATGCTGCTTATATACATGTCTTGCTTAAGAAAGAAGACTAGCGGGGCACCTAGGTGGCTCAGTTGGTTAAGTGTCTGCCTTCAGCCTGGGTCATGATCCTAAGGTCCTGGGATCCAGCCCCACACTGGCTTCCTGCTCAGCAGGGGGTCTGCTTCTCCCTCTCCCTCCACCCCTCCACCCCACTTGTACACTTGTGCTCTCTCACTTTCCCTCTCAAATACACAAATAAAGCCTTAAAAAAAGAAAGAAAAAGAAGACTAGCTTCAATAGTGGACTAAAAGAAAGAAAAAGAAGACTAGCTTCAATAGTGGACTCTAGGTATACATTAAGTAGCTCCTAAGAGACAGAGAGAAGGAAAGGGAGAAAGAAAAAGAGAAAATAAGTGTGTAAGTTGTCTCCTAAAAAACAGTTACCTTCTGTAGGACAGCTGGTATATATTATATCTAACGTACCTGTTGCTGATCATGGGAAGCAGCACTCATTTAAAAATGCACGTAATTCCCTAAGACAATGCCTATCCCACACTTGTTTTTGTAAATAAAGTTTGATTGGAATGCAGCCATTAAAATCCTTTTTTTAAAGACCTTCCTATGCTTACTTTTGTACTACAAGGATAGAGTCAAGTAGTTGCTGTAAAGCCTTTATAAAATATGTACTATCTTGCCTTTTAAAAAAGTTTGCTCACCTCTGCTATAAAATCTGGTTCTGCTTTTTATAGAGATCACAAAGCAATCTCTGGTAAGGGAGATTCAGAAGCTGTCTACAGATTTGGAAAGGCCAGAAGGTTTCCACTAATTCCATTGCTTTGGTCCGTCAACCCATCATTAGACCATTCTGTGTTAGTGTATCTACCCGTGAAGCTGAGATTATTTACCTACTCTTGTCTCCTGAGGCTGAAATGTTCTAGCACCTGTGTACCGTGTCCAGCTATGATTATTTCCTAATGCTCATGGGTCAGAAAAAGAGTGAATTGTCGGTGTATAACAGTCAGTCAAAGTAGTTACAGCAACAGCTTGTTTATCTGAGCATAGGAAGGAGTAGATTTTCTGAGTTAGCGAAAGTATATCCTTCACATTATGTTTATTGCTTTTAGTGGAATCCTTTCTTGAATGCATCTCATAAATTTTTTTGTAGCAACAGAGTATAATAAACACACTTAAACACTTTTTTGCTGACTCAGAATCACCATAATCAAATTTGTTACATTATAGCCCTCTGGGGCCACTACAGAATGGAGGTTAACTGAGCGAACACGAAAGAGCTAAGAAAACAGATTTGGTAGTTCTTGTATCTGCTTTTCTCCTTCCCTCATTCTCAGCAGCCATCCTGCAGTGGAATGTAAGGACTGGAAGGTGATCTAAATCATCTAACAATCTCATGCTGAAATTCCTAGTTAAAAATAAAAAAGTATCAATCTAATGGGATGGTCTGTCTTAATGCTCTTAGGCTGTTATGACAAAATACCACAGACTGGGTGGCTTATAAACAACAAAAATTTATTTCTCACAGTTCTGGAGGATGAAAGTCAGTGATCAGGCGCCAGTAAGTGCCAGCAAGGGCCTCCTCTGGACTGCAGACTTCTTGTTCTGTCCTCACATGGTGGAGGGGGCCAGGGAGCTCTCTGGAGTCTCTTTCTAAAAGCACTAACCCCATTCAGGGAAGTTCTGCCATCATGACCTTGTCACATCCCAAAGGCCCTACCTCCTAACACCATCACCTTAGGCATTAGGATTTCGACATACAAATTCTGGGGAAACACAAACACTGAAACCACAGCAGTTGGTCTAGTTTAGTTCACCAAATCATCAAATACACAGACATATGTGTCAAATACATAGACACAGACACACAGACACACACACACACAGACACACACACACACATTTGGAAAGAGAGAGCGCACGGAAGGAGAGAATCTCTCAAGCAGACTCCCCCTAAGCAAGGAGGAGCCCAACGCAGGGCTTGATCCACACAACCCATGAGATTCTGACCTGAGCCGAAACCAAGAGTTGGACACTTAACCAACTGAGCCACCCAGGTGCCCCAAATCATCAGATATGGGTCAATTTACTGTCTTAAATTCAAAGCTGATTAAGACACAGTTTCTGTTCTTATGAAACATAAGATTTCAGCTTTGGTAGAAAGCCCAATGTTCTCCTCTAAGATTGTGTGTGAATAAGAAAGCTGCACCTAGAATGCAAGCTGGTGCAACCACTCTGGAAAACAGCATGAAGGTTCCTCAAAAAGTTGAAAATAGAGCTACCCTATAACCCAGCAATAGCACTACTGGGTATTTACACTAAAGATAAAAAGGTAGTGATCCAAAGGGGCACATGCACCTGAATGTTTACAGCAGCAATGTCCACAATAGCCAAACTATGGAAATAACCTGGATGTCCATCAGCAGATGAATGGATAAAGAAGATGTGGTATATATACACAATGGAATACTATGCAGCCATCAAAAGAAATGAAATCTTGCCATTTGCAATGACGTGGATGTAACTAGAGGGTACTATGCTGAGTGAAATACATTAATCAGAAAAAGACAATTATCATATGATCTCACTGATATGAGGAAGTTGAGAGGCAGGGTGGGGGGCCATGGGAGTTAGGGAAGGAAAAAATGAAACAAGATGGGATTGGGAGGGAGACAAACTATACGAGACTCTTAATCTCACAAAACAAACTGAGGGTTGCTGGGGATTGGGGGAGCAGGGAGAGGGTGGCTGGGTTATGAACATTGGGGAGGGTATGTGCTATGGTGAGTACTGTGAAATGTGTAAGGCTGATGATTCACAGACCTGTACCCCTGGGGCTAATAATACATTATATGTTAATAGAAATAATTTTTAAAAGAAACCTCAAAATTGAAAGAAAAAAAAAGCCCACTAACAAATTCACATGTATCTATTTTGCTCATTCAGTGTTATCTATTTTGTTTTCAGGGCTCCAATCACACATTCATTTTTCTGATGACAATAAACAATACCTAAATGGATAAGAAAAAAGTTCTTAGCAATCAAAACACATTTGCTTTCCACAGTCACAATCTGGTCTTACAACAATATCTCTTAAGGTGAGGTTGCCAAGCATAAATTCTATCTAAAAACGGAGACTTCTTTGTATTAAAAAGTAATATGTCAAAGAATCATTTTACAGTAACTAATGTTCTGCCCTCAAATTACACTTTAAAGGTCCAAGGGGACATTAGGTATATTTCAATGTTTCTCCCCTTGCAGTGACCTAAACCTCCTGTCTCCATTTAACAGTGATGAACTAAAGGAAAGTCCTAAATATTTCTACCTGATCATGGGTAAATCTAGCGGTAAGATTTTTCCTTTATAAGGAGACTTTAACCACCTCAAGACTCAAAATCAAACATAATACAAAATATAAAGGGTACCTGAGGTAAGAGAAAGACAGAAGAGAGAGAAGAGAGAAAAGGGAAGAAAGAAGGAGAGCGCTGAAGAAGGCAGAGAGAAATGGAAGCAAGAGAAAAGAAGATCAAGAAGAAAATGACAAAGACTAATAATACCCAATCAAGATGTCGCTATTCAAAAAATCTCATCATTGAGAGAGGATCACAAATGAAGAGCTATTACCTTCCAAGAATAAGAATGGGAAGAGCCTAAGGTGAAGACTAAGGGACACGGCTTAAGGTCTGTATCCTTTGACACCTAACCCTTTCTAGATCTGATACCAACTGATGACACCTGGCTCCCAGCTCCGGGACAAAGGAAGCGTGTACGTCACCTACTGTTCGGGTAGTGATGGAAAAGCTCGGTTTACGACAAAAGCAAATGTGGTAAAATAATACTAGCAACTGAGGAAAAAAACTAGGTTTGAACCAGGATTAAGTAAGTGGAAGGTTTAGTCAACACAATAGAAAGGACTGATGAATAAAAGACTGGGGTAAAATAGGTTAAACCATCACTATTTACAGATGACATGAGGAAAAACCCAAGAAAGTCACCTAAAAACTACAAAATAGAACAGAATTCAGTAAGCCTGATGGAGTATGAATCAACAGCTTCATAAATAATAAATAAAGGATATAATGGATGAAAAGATCTCAATTATAATAACAGCCAAGACAACAAAATCCCAAGGAATAAACTTACTAAGAATATGAAGGAATATGGGAAGAAAACTTCAAGCCACTTTTAAAGGACAGGCAAGTGACCAAATGGAAAGGCACACCATGCTATTGACAGAAAAATGTGACATTATGAAGATATCATTCTCTTGAACTTTACCTAGAAGTCAAATGCAATTTCAGTAGAAAAGAACAGTGGGAAAAGCTCCGAGATAGGACAGTAATAAGGCAAAACCAGTCCTACCAGATACTAAGATTTTTATAGCCTCTCAATAATTAAAACAGTATGAAACTACTGCATGAATACACAGATCCATAGGAGACTAGAAAAGCCCAGAAAATAGATCCAAATACATTTTGAAATTTAATATACAACAAAAATGGCATCTTAAATCAGTGGGGAAAGACCATTCAATACATGTTGTTTGCAGAGCTGGAGAGCCAACTGGAAAAAAGATAAATTTGGAACCAATATCCACACCATACACCAAGATAAACTCCAAGCTGAGCAAAGATTAAAATGCTGAAAATTTAACCATAAACGTACCAGCAGCCACACACAAAAAATTAGAACCTGACATTATCTGCCCCCTGGTGGAAGGACACCTATGAAATAGACTTCAAGTAAAAAAAAAAAAAAAAATCCAACTTAAGTCTGATCATGCCTTGATCCAATTACCAGTTTACAGAAACAGAAGAACAAAGAAACTACACTGCAGAGATGCCGTCAGTGAAACCCATGTTATGGGAGACTCGACACTCGGGACACTCAGGGTACAATTCTCCAGTGGAAAATGCAAGAACAGTATGACAGTCATACGCATTTGTCATAAGGAAGGAAGAATACAGATTCATATTTTTTTATGTATACATCAAAAATCTCTAAAGAGACTCACATAAAACTAAACACAGTGGTATCCTGAGGAGGGAAAAGTGGGCATTAGGGATGGGATGGAAAGAAGAGTTTGCTTTATAGCTTCTAAACTTGAATTTTTGACCTTTGGAAATTCATTATTTATTTAAGAATTAAAGAAAGAAAGCAAAATTAAAGTACCAATGAACTTCTTTTAAAAGGACAGTAGCTCTTAACCTTGAAATGACCATGATAAAAGCTCCTGAGTAGAAGCTCCGGAGTAGAAGCTCCTGAAGAAGTTAACAGCAGGACGAGATACTGAGCACCTAGATTCAGGTAATGTGTCTTGCTTTTCTCACTGGAGTATTACAGTAGTTTCCAAATGCATTTTTCTGACTACAGTCTTGCACATTCCAATCCATACTCCACGGGGCTGTTGCGATATCTTCATAATGTTGCAGGATCTTCCTAAAATGCAGATCTAATCATGTTTAAAGACTTTTGGAGGTTTCCTTAAAAATTAAAAATAGAACTACCAAAAAATCAAACAAGCAACAACGGAAAAAAAGTAGAACCACCATACGATTCAGCAATTCATGGGTATTTATCTGAAGATAATGAAAACACTAATTCAAAAAGCTATCTGCACCTCCAAGTTGACTGCAGCATTATTCTAACAGCCAAGACATGAAAACAACCGAGGTGTCCACTGACTGATGAACAGATAAAGAAAACACAGTATATATGTTTACAATGGAATGTTATTCAGCCATTAAAAAGAATGAATTCTTGCCATCGGGGAATGAAATGGATGGACCTTGAGGGCATTTTGTTAAGTGAAATAAAAATAAAAATAAACTGAGGTCTTACGGAGAACAGATGGATGGTTGCCAGAGGTGGGGGTGGGGTGGGAAGGAAGATACGAATGAAGGTGATTAAAAGGTAACTTCCGGTTATAAAATAAATAAGCTATGGGGACATAACGTACAGCACAGTGACTCTAGTTAATAATACTGTGTTGCATATTTGAAAGTTGCTAAGAGAGATCTTCAAAGGTGTACTGTTTTTTTTTTAAGATGTTATTTGTTTATCTGACAGAGATCACAAGTAGGCAGAGAGGCAGAGAGAGAGAGGAGGAGGAAGCGGGCTGTCCGCTGAGCAGAGAATCCGATGTGGGGCTCGATCCCAGGACCCTGAGATCACGACCTGAGCTGAAGGCAGAGGCTTTAGCTCACTGAGCCACCCAGGCGCCCCAAAGGTTTTATCATAAGAAAATAACTAGAACTATATATGGTAACAAATGTTAACTAGACTTTCTGTAATAATCATTTTCCAATATATACAAATATGGGATCATGTTGTACACCTGAAACTAATACAATTGTGTCAATTATACCTCAATTAAACAAAAAACTTTCAGTGTCTCTGAAACCTACAGGATCCTGTTCAACTCCCTAGCATGGCACATTCAACACCTTTCACAGTTTAGCTTTACCTTCTCCCTTTTCCCAGGGTTTGCCTTATCACTTCTTGCTACAAATCCTAAACCCCAAACACACTGGATCACCTGCTGGATTCTGATACATTAAGCACTTTATTCTCTGTCCCTCGTAATCTCCCTGCTTCGAACTTGTGTCTTCTCTTCTCTAGCTAAGACCCACCAAAAATGTTCCAACTTTATGAGATCCGCCCTCACTTCCCCCAAGCAGAACTTACTGGGGCAAGCCTCCCCTAGTAGAACTAATTCGCACCTTCCATCAGGCTCAGAATCCTCTGTTCAAATGCATAATATAGTGCTTGTCACAGCATGCCATAACTATTATTTGTTCTAGTCAGTATTTAATAAATGAATTATCATGCCTTACAGCCAACCCAACTCCTTCTCCAAAGATCCTAAATTCAAAGAATGGGATTCCAAAAAGAGAATCAAAAGCCAGGGTTGTAAACAAAAATTACTGGTTCACTGAAATGAATTTATTGGCTTGTCTTCATTCCAGATGGCCCTTGAAATCAACATCCTGAATTACTCACACAGCACATCGAGAGCAGCAGCGAGGCTTGTGCCCTTCTTCCAACAGGCTCCAGCAGGCTATCAGACTCCTTTGGAACAGCGATAGGAACAACTTCCCCCCAGGCATATACCAACTAAAACCCCACTGTCTAATTTCTTAGGCAGGTGAGCGAAGATGAAGAGCTTGTTCATGGAGAGCCAAGAATTGGTCATTAAGAGCAGAGACCAGAAATCACACATATTCCTAATTAGATCCTAGTGCTAATCTCCTAGAAAGCAAAGGAAGCCGTCAATCTCACTACTTTTTTTTCTTGCACATACAGGATATTTGAGTTGGTGAGCAAGTGTGGGAGTGTGCACTCAGAAATCCTCCGGAGCCCTGACAAAGCCACGGGGCATGGCTGCTGACCAAAGTGCTGGCGTGGAGGAGGCCCTGGGGACCAGCGGCTGCCTGCCCCACCTGTAGTTAGGTTGCCAAGAGTTTTGGCTTCCTTTTTTTTCTTTTACTCAAATGTAATCTTTTGCATCTTCCTCATACACATCTATCTTGCCAGAGAACACCCAAGGCTACCAGAACGTGGGAGAGAGGAATGAAGCAGAGTCTCTCTCACAGCCCTCAAAAGGATTCAACCCTGCCAACACCTTGATTTGGAGCTCTAGGCTCCAGAACTGTGAGAAAATGAGTTTCTGGTTTTCGTTTTGTTTTGTTTTGTTTTTGTTTTCACGTTCTATAGTGTAAGCCGCCCAGGACACGGTCCTCTCCTATGGCAGCCCTCACAAACTAGCACAACAGTTGGAGACCAATGGGATTCTCATAACCCCCAGCCAATACCGGCAGGAATCAAGCTCAGGTGAACAGAGGGACTGCCTCCTAATGTTAGTAGGTGGTACAGAGCTTAGCTCACCACAGAAAACAAATCCAAGCCTCTTACTACTTCAGAATAATTTACGTCTCTATGCAAAGGTCAATTTTAAATGATGCTTCTCTCTAAATACCACACTCACTTTTTGTCAAACCCAGGGTACAGAGAGTGGCCGCACGCATACACACATGCATGCATGCATACACACACACACACGCACACACACGCACACACAGAGTAAATCCCTATATTGGCCTTTGAATAGATCGGAAGTTCCCACAGTTGTTGGGACTCTGATTGCAACAATTCCTGTCAGTTTAGCACATGAGATTGGAACAGCTGCATCTTCAATACACATCATTGTCTTTAAAAGATGTTCAGAGTGAATTGCAATTAAATTACAGAGCTGTCAAAAAGGGTTATAATAATAGCATTTATTCACCACATTTACAAGGCCAGACGTATACAAAAGGAAATAAAAGCTGAAGGAAAAAAAAAAAGCCCTCTCCACATTACTTACCTCAGCAGGAAATTTGGTCGAGGGAAGAAGAAAAGATGAATTAGTTATCAGGCAACAAGCATAGCAACAACAATGCTCTGTGTTTCCGAGCGTCCTCCATTCCAGAAGTCAGAGGCACTTTAAGTCGCGTTGAGGCACTATCATCTGGTAGAACTCATCTCTCTTTTACCGTTGGAAAAAGGAGGGCCAGCAAGGTTGCCATGACTCACCCACAGTTACAGACAAGCAAGGGAGGGGCTGGGATCTGAACCAAGAGCAAGGGGGACTCCCGCCAGTGGCCTGAACAAGGAAAGCAAAATCAGGACAGCCAGATCTGGCCCCGTGTTTTGCTCTCATCCAGAAGAGGATGTTAATTTATCCAGCAATTGTTTGTAATGCAGTTCTTGGAGAAGCCTGAATACTGTTCTTCGCTTCTGCCAAGATGACACAAGTAAAAGAGGGGGAGAAAATCCTCCACTGCCATTTATGCTAGTCAGTTCTGTTACTGATCAATAATGCATTCAGAACCACCGGAAGAATGGTACAGTTCACTTAGTCACCTTCAACTCGGTGTCCGAAAGATAAATTGAGGATAGTAAAGCTTATGCAGTGAGAAAACTCCTTGAATAAAAACAAAAAACAAAAAGCCAACAAAAAAACAACCCAGCTAACTAGATCACCATCCAATCCTGCAATCAACAAATATCGACCATGTTCCCTCTTTAAAAAAAAAAAAAAAAAAAAAAGATTTTATTTATTTATTTGACAGACAGAGATCACAAGTAGGCAGAGAGAGGGGGGAGGAAGCAGGCTCCCTGCCGAGCAGAGAGCCCTATGCGGGGCTCGATCCCAGGACCCTGAGATCATGACCAGAGCCGAAGGCAGAGGCTTAACCCACTGAGCCACCCAGGCGCCCCTGTGTTCCCTCTTTGTGTATGATGTGCTAGAAACTGACAGGGACACAGAGGAGTGTCACGTTTAGACCTGTTTCTCAAGAGCTTATAATCTAGTGAAAGAGAAAAGATACACAGAAAGATAAAGCAAAACAAGGCAGCATATATACTGCATTCTAAACTACTAACTCGGCCATATAAACAAGTTCAGAACAAGAAGAAAACTAATTGATTCTTACCAGTCTCTCTTTCACCCTTTCTTCCCTGCATATGATCACATGATGGCGGCTTTCTTGGCGCCCTCAGGTTTACCTGAGTATTCTAAAAATCTACTTCAATTGGTCCTTCAATTAAACCTTCCTTTCCACTAGTAAGTGGTATTTCCATTATACATAAAGTCCCAGCCCAACCCCCATTTTAGACCCTACTTGGTGGCAGTGGAATGAATCACTGGGGAAAAGTAAGACATCTGTAACTGTGCTACACAGGATAAAATCTAAGACTTAATAGGAGCTGTTCTCTGAATTCAGTCTGAGGATAAATAACACGTGACATTGTTCTTCTATCCTGTGCCAAGGGCAGGTGTCACTTATTGATCATGTAATTATTTTTCTTCTCAGTGCAAATTCTTAACACAGTACCACTGAAAGCCACTGGTAAATGGTTAAAATTGACTTGGATAATAGAAGCCACTGGCAATTTAAGTCAGATGTTTGTGTCTAACCTCTTTTAAAAAAAATTTTTTTTAAAGATTATATTTATTTATTTGACAGAGAGATAGAGAGCACAAACAGGCAATGCAGCAGGCAGAGGGAGAGGGAGAGGGAGAAGCAGGCTGCCCGCTGAGCAGGCAGCCCGATGTGGGTCTCGATCCCAGGATTCTGGGATCATGACCTGAGCTGAAGGCAGCACTTAACTCACTGAGCCAGCCAGGTGCCCCCATGTCTAACTTCCTATTAAGCGAAATATGTCATATAACATTTACTGGGCTGGGTTGAGAATGTGATGAGCAGAGCATGATTCAAAGACAAGTGTGACAGGGACGGACAGCTATGCCCCAGTATCCGTTCTCCATTTCCTCAATGAAATGTTAAACTCCAGTTTTAGCCGGCTACCTGGCTCTCTGCTATAAAGTCTGTAGCTAGGGATGCCTGGGTGGCTCAGTTGGTTGGACGACTGCCTTCGGCTCAGGTCATGATCCTGGAGTCCCGAGATCAAGTCCCGCATCCAGCTCCCAGCTCCACGGGGAGTCTGCTTCTCTCTCTGACCTTCTTCTCACTCATGCTCTCTCTCATTGTCTCTCTCAAATAAATAAATAAAATCTTAAAAAAAAAAATCCTGTAGCTAAGTTCTAGATAAAATCAACTTCCAGGAAGTGTGTTTAAATGGGTGGAAAACACACACTAGGGCTGGCCAAGGAACAAAGAGAAGGAACTTAGGTCCCAAATGTCCTCATGGAGAAAGCCACTATACTGTCCTGAACTTATGCTGTTACAAGACAAATAAATTTCCATTGGATATAAGTTAATGTTATTTTCAGTACTGCTCTTTATGGCCAAGTTTATATCCTGACCGGTTTAAAAAAAATTATTCATACTATTATTTACACTATTATTATTAATTCACACTAACCTAGAGAACCAATTCTTTCATTAGGAACAAAACAATATGGAAGAGTAAAAGGAAGTTTTTCTTTCAAATAAAAATCAAGGAAAATATTCTTCCAATCTGCTTTAAATATTTTCAGGGATGAGTATCTCATATGCTTATAAAATCTGCATTTATGTAGGAAAAAGCTGAGCAAGAACAGATCTCATATGCCTTTGCATATACATCTGATCAGAGGGAATATCTCAGATGGAAGTTCCTGGATACAATACTGAGCCACAGGAGTACTGGAATGTTTAAAAATGACAGACCCTGACTTTTTGCCATCAGAGAGGGCAAACAAATCTGAAACAAATCTGAGGATCTACGCTAGAAAATAAAGTATGTTTTTCTATAATAAACACTGGACTTTTAACTTCCAGCCCTTTTCCCAACATGCTCACATCTATGCGCGCGCGCACACACACACACACACACACACACACACACTTGCACAGTCAAACACACCCATGCTTATACTCACAAACAGACATGCAGACAAACAAAACATTTACACGGGTTAACACGGGTTACAGAAGAGTTTAGAACAGTACATGGGGGGCTTGGTCATCGGTCCTGGATGATTTTGGCTCTTAGAAAGTACCTCCCCCCAGTCTCTGCCCCACGTCAAACCACTCTGTGGTGCTACCGTAGTCTGGACAGCAAGCGAGACAGGTGTGTGGAGGCTCAGCCCAGCGCTTCTGCGCCCCGGCTAGAACTTCACAGTGGGAACAAATGCAGGGTTTCCAAACCTTCCAAACCAAGCCAATATGAACGGATTCCATCTCCCATAACTCTTGGAGTGTGCATTATTTACTTTTGGTGGGTGTAGGAAAGGAAGGGAATCTAATGTCCTTTTAATTTTTAATGTCAGCACCCTACTTAAAAAAAAATTTTAAAAAACTCTGAAGACCTGATTACCTCAGTCCTCACCTTTCCCCGGCTTACTCTCAGGCAAAGCTAGCCAATAATCACAAAAAACCAAAAGGATTATGATGATTCACTTTTCTCTTTTTATATTTCATTGAAATTTTTCCTTTTTTAAACATGTATTATCTCACTTAGAATTGAGACCTAAAAAAAATCACCAAATTAGAACAGAATGAGAGAAGAGTTGAGTGGATCTGTCTGCCTACTACTAAAGCAGCTCATTCAGGGAAGCTGGGGAGAAGGATTGCCAGATCCCAATAACAGACCATTTTAATCATAAGAAGAGGAATTTTAAATATGTATGAGCAAAAACAACCCAAAAAAGTGCAAAGAGCTACAGCCTCGAGTATAAACCAGAGAAGCTGCAGTACTCAAGGAACCCAAATGAAGGGATCTGGATTATCGTATTAAGAAAAAAGGACAAGGGCGCAGGGGTGGAGCAGTCCATTAAGTATCCAGCTCTTGGTTTTATCTCAGGTTGTGATCTCAGGGTCATGGGATCAAGCCCCGCCCAGGCTCCATGCTCAGAGCAAAGTCTGCTTGAGACACTCTCTCCCTCTCCTCCTCCACCCTACGCACACACTTTCTCTCTCTCTCTCATATAAATACATCTTTAAAATAAATAAATAAATAAGAAAGGACATTCTAGCTTACTGATCTTGCCGCTCCGTGTCAAGGAAGCCGCCAAGTTGTTCCGTAGGCCTGGTAAAAGTGTAGGGTTATGGGGCACCTGGGTGGCTCGGTGGGTTAAGCCTCTGCCTTCGGCTCAGGTCATGATATCAGGGTCCTGGATCGAGCCCCGCATCGGGCTTTCTGCTCAGCGGGGAGCCTGCTTCCCCCTCTTCTCTCTGCCTGCCTCTCTGCTTACTTGTGATCTTTCTGTCAAATAAATAAAATCTTAAAAAAAAAAAAAAAGTGTAGGGTTATGCAGGCGTTTCCCTCCATAAGGACACCCAGCCAAGTGTGCTGGAGGTGAACGAAGGCACTTGTCATGTCCCAGCCAGGGGCTCCAGCACAGGATGGTGTGTGTCTGCCTGAAGGAGGGGCAATTTTTTGGACTATGTACAAGGTTTTGAATCATGGGCCCATGGGGCCGCATCTGCCTAGAGAGGACACTGTAGGATAGCAGATTATGCCAACTCCAGAATATGCCATGTTAGCACAAGGATTATTTTGAGCGGAAGGCCACTGAGAAGGAGATACAAGAAAAGCTCTCGGCCCTTCCCTTCTTTGCCTAGAAGCAAGACAAACATTTACAAAGGCATCCTCCCTCCCTTTCTACCAGGAAGGACAAAAGTTAGGGACTGGAGACAACTTAAACCATTATCAGCCTAGATATGGCACCAAAAGAATCTATGTAACAAACATTACTAACTAGCTTTTATCTTTCATTAGTTTCTCTCTATATTTGCCTTCCCGCAATTTGCCACCCCTAGAATTCAAAGTCCTTTTCCTTTGTCTTGTCGTGTCTCTAAATATTTATTGTCCTGTTCCTAGATGGTATAGAAAATCAAATTCTAACCATCCCTAAAGTTATCGCCTCTGAGTACTCCCATTCTAAATGTGATACACACATTAAATAACTATTTTTTCAGGGGCACCTGGGTGGCTCAGTCAGTTAAGCATCCGACCCTTGGTTTTGGCTCAGGTCATCATCTCGGGGCTTGTGAGATCGAGCCCCCCGACGGGCTTGTGTTCATGTGGGGTTTGCTTGTCCCCTTCCCTCCCCTCTGCTCTTTCCCTGCCTTGCATGATTGCTCTCCCTCTCATTCAAATACATAAATAAAATCTTAAAAAAATAAACCTTTTTCCCCCATTAATCTGTTTTTTTTTCTTTTTTTTTTGGGGGGGTCAGTCTAATTTAGAGAGTCCCAGGTAGAGAACCAAGGAGGATAGTGAGAAAAACCATTTTTTTCCCCTTACAACACCTGTCCCTCATTCTCAAAGAGTATTCTGTTTCAAGAATTAGAAGATCTATAGCCCCGTACGGAGTTAAGTACTAGGTGATCTCAAAAACTGTGAGGAGGAGGATTGGAGGGACTAAGCATGCACACTCTCTCAGTACCAGGGTACCCCTGGGTTAGGAGGTGAGGCTAAGGTGAGCAGAGCCAGTGTAACCCGGAGAGTCCCAAAGAGCCCCGTGCTTACTCTAGTGTTTTGCTTGTACTGTTTTAAAGTTCTTGGTTTTTGAACAAGGTGCCTCACATTTTCATTTTGCACTGGACCCCACGGATTAGGTGGCTATTCCTTAAGGTAAAGGTGGCACAGTAAAGGGCTGAGGATTTAGAAACCGCTCAATACTGCAGCCTCTGGGAGCACAGTTCAATATGCAACTCTTGACTTGAGGGAGAAGGGACAACGGAACCTCAAGAAGCTACTGACTAGGCCCGCCTATAATCCGTGGGCTGGTAACAACAGAGCACCCAGGGCCTGCTACCAGGAGTGAGCAGCTTAGGGGGGTTAATTTTGTAACCTAGTTGTTCCTCCTGCAAGTATGAGGATTCGGGGCCCTCAGGGGATTACTCCCAGGTACCAAATAAAACAGTACTCCAGCTCAGTGATGGTCCCCTCCATCTTATGTGGGGATGATTGACTGCTAGCTCAGGACAGCAGGAGGGAGAAACAAAGAGAAATTTCTTCACTGACTAGTTTGATCACAGACACTTCTTTTAAGAATGACAAAATTTGGGACGCCTGGGTGGCTCAGTTGGTTGAGCAGCTGCCTTCAGCTCAGGTCATGATCCCGGCGTCCTGGGATCAAGTCCCGCATCGGGCTCCTTGCTCTGAGGGGAGCCTGCTTCTCCCTCTGACTCTGCCTGCCACTCTGTCTGCCTGTGCTTGCTCTCTCTCTGACAAATAAATAAATAAAATCTTTAAAAAAAAAAAAAAAAAAAAGAATGACAAAATCTGATTGTCGGACTCACCTGCCCTCCTCTCCTTCTCTATTACCCTTCAGCAGTTTTATCCTTCTCTTTTAACTTTTTAAACTATTTTTTAAAAAGATTTTATTTATTTATTTATTTGAGAGAGAGACAGTGAGAGAGAACATGAGAGGGGAGAAGGTCAGAGGGAGAAGCAGACTCCCCACGGAGCTGGGAGCCTGACGCAGGACTTGAGCCCGGGACTCTGGGATCATGACCTGAGCTGAAGGCAGTTGCTTAACCAACTGAGCCACCCAGGCGCCCAACTTTTTAAACTTTTATTACAATGTGCAATACTACCAAGGCTAATTTTTTTTTTTTAAGATTTTATTTATTTGACAGAGATCACAAGTAGGCAGAGAGGCAGGCAGAGAGAGAGAGAGATGCAGGCTCCCCACTGAGCAGAGAGCCCAATGTGGGGCTCGATCCCAGGACCCTGAGATCATGACCTGAGCTGAAGGCAGAGGCTTAACCCACTGAGCCACTCACACGTCCCAAGGCTAATTTTTTGATAGGAAATATTCAGGAAACTTCATTAAGATCATAAGTATCCCCCCACTATCAGCAATGAGACAAGTGATTAGAATGAAAATAAATTCTTTTGAAATTTCAAAATGATAGCACAAGTGAGGTTTTAAGACTTAGCCTACTTTATCTCCAAGTGATAGAATTATAAGGAATTTAAAAAAAGATTTTATTTATTTATTTGAAGCTTAAAAAGGGGGATACACCTGGGTGGTGCAGTTGGTTAAGGGTGTGACTCTTGATTTCGGCTCAGGTCATGATCTCAGGGTTGTGGGATCCAGTCCCCTGGTTGGGCTCTGAGCTCAGCGGGGAGTCTACTTGAGATTCTCTCTCTCCCTCTGCACTCCCTCTGCTTGCAGGGAGAGACAGAGCACGCACACGGGCCCACAAGTGCAAGCAGAAGGAGGGACAGCGGGAGAAGGAGGAGCAGGCTACTCACTGAGCAGGGAGATAGACGCAGGGCTCCATCCCAGGACCCCAGGATCATGACCTGAGCTGAAGGCAGATGTTTAACTGACTGAGCCATCCACGTGCCCAAAATAGAAAGGATTTTTTTTTATCTTCTTTAGATTCTTATTTATCTTCAAAATGTCTCATAATATTTTATGATTAGAAGAAACAAAAATTCAAAAGGTTTAACCTGAGTAAAAACTATTTTCACATATTTTAGAAAGATCTTTTTCCATATAAACTACTGATACACTATGGGTTTTTTTTTAAGATTTTACTTTTTAAGTATTCTCTACATCCAACACGGGGCTTGAACTCATGACCCTGAGATCAGCAGTGACATGTTCTACTGACTGAGCCAGCCAGGGGTCCCTAAACTGCTGGTATACTAATTAAAAATCAAATTTACCTATTCACTAAAGCTGGATCCTTAAGAACTTCTACTTGGCACTACTTCGATAGCTTAGCTCAAATTGCTCCATTTTCTCATCTTTGAAAGCCTGGGAAAGTCACATAATTTTTCAAATGTGGGGATTGAAAAACACAGAAAAAAGAAAAGTAAAAATCATTCATGATCCAGTTGGTAGGAAAAAATAAAATAAAAGCAAAATATCCCTCAACCCCAGTTTTCTTATATATGAACAAACTTATCTACAATACACTTTTTAAAATAAAAGAGAGATATACAATTTTTATCTTTTCACATGAAAGCATATCATGCACATCTCCATTGGGCATCACATACACACACAAATACACATGAACCTTGCTCTTCTTAATGGCTATCTGAACCATGATTTATTTCGCCAATTCTCCTATTGCTGAGCAATAGATTTTTTCTTACCATTGCAAATATGGCTTCAATGAATATGTCTATATATGCGTTTTTATATACAGTGCTATTACTTCTGAAAAATTCTTTTTTTAAGTAGGCTCCATGCCCAGTGTGGAGTCCACCGTGGGTCTGGAACCCATGACCCTGAGATCAAGACTTGAGCTGAGATCACGTTGGACCCTTAACCAACTAAGCCACCCAGGCGCCCCTACTTCTGCACAATTCTTAAGAGTGTTATTCTTCAGTTAAAGAGAATAGACATTTTAAATTTTAAATAAATGCCATCAAATTAGCCTCTTACAAGGTTGACCAATTATACTCTCATAACATAGGAGTACCCCATTTCTCGCATCCTTTATTGCATATAACATTATCAGTGTTTTCCAAATGCTCTTAATCTGATTCCAAAAGAAGTTTTTTCATTCACA
Source organism: Mustela nigripes (assembly GCF_022355385.1). NCBI lineage: Eukaryota > Metazoa > Chordata > Mammalia > Carnivora > Mustelidae > Mustela > Mustela nigripes. The sequence continues at coordinate 247,302,483 of NC_081557.1, read as the reverse complement.
TCCCAGAACATCTTTTCTTACAATTTTTGGTCGCTTGTGAAACTTCTGTAAATGTGCTCATATCCATGCCTACGTTTTCACTGTCTCTCTTACTGTTTGCTTTTATACACTTCATGGCTCAGCACCCCCCACTGATGTCAGCTGAGTCCCTTCTTCATGAGGCCCGGGGCTGAGGCTGCCCTTACACTGAAGGGACAGTAGCATCTAAGAACACAACGGCCTCATTAGTTAATTTAATCTTTCATTGCTCTCACATCCTAGAAAGAAAGAATAAAATATGCCATATTGCATGGAGCAGTGGGTGTGGTGCATAAACAATAAATCTTGGAACACTGGGGGGAAAAAAAAAGATGTCACCTGTTACGAATGACCCAAAGTATAAAGCTTTAACAGGGCTTTGCAATGTTCAAATACCAAGAGACAGCTTAGTGAAAAGCAACACACCACAGCATACACAACCATGAAGTTATTTTCTTCATTTGAAAAATTTCATGTGTACACAGAGCAGTAAGAATCACGGCACTCCGCATCACACTGTGAGCAGCCTTAAAGAGACAGAGCCGTCCACTCCCACCAGAAAACTTGTAAATAACTGCACAGAACACTCCTATCATCCTTTGTAAAAATACCTGGATGTGTTATTAAAAAAAAAAAAACAGAATAAAATTTATCAAAAAATGACAAATATTTGCTTAGAATGGTGAGTTTGGGAGATTATTTTTTTCTCTTCTTTAAATTCTCTAAGTGGTATTTTAATTTCATCATTTAGAAGTAAGTTTTAACTCTGAAATTAGAGTGGTCATGGTTGCACAACTCCATGAATATACTAAAAGCACAGAACTGTAAACCTTAAAAAGGTAAATTCATGACATGTGTATTATTTCTCAATAAAGTTGTGATCTTTATAAAAGTAAAATTCTAAAGTTAAAAATACTGCATTGCAGGGGCAGGCAATATATGGGAACTCTGCTTTCTGTTCAATTTTGCTAATAAAACTAAAACTGCTCTAAGAAAATAAAGTATATTTTAAGAAAATACTACGATGCGGTTTTTAATTTCCCACTATTTTATGTTAAGAATTCTGGAAGGCAGTAGAATACATAAAAGTTATAGCACAGACAAACCTCTTTGCAACCCCTTGTTCTTGGCCACAATATCTGATAAGCAGTTGAATGTGGCTTCTTAAAGGATCAGTGAAATTTGTGTCAGCATATTCAAAAAATTCTGTGTGACTTTGATCCTAAGGCAACTTCTTGAGCCTGTGTAGTAGAGTGATCTATGCTTCCACTACACTTAGTAGAATTAACAATATTAAGATTGAGAGGGACAGTATCTTAGATATTCATTCTTTCTCTTTCTACTCTGGCTCAGGTTCTGGAGTCCCGGCTGAAAATTGCATTGCGTTGAACTATTTCATATAAAAAAATTAAGTTCTAGGTTAATTAAAAAGTCACTAAGAATAAATTGATTCCATCACCAGTGTACTCTAATGGACACTGGGGACTAGCTATTCTTTAGAACTTTCTATTTGAAGGCTAAGCTAAAAAAGGGAGAACTTACAAATATTGCATCTAAAGTGCTAAACAAGAAGGCATAATAATTAGTAAGATATAAGTGAACTGTTCTACTATAAAAAAAGGATAAAAATAGACTTCTGAATGTTTCTTTAATTTTTCAGTTCTTCAAGAAGATACATAAAAATAAAATCCATTTTTATTCCCAAATGATGAATGGAAACAAAAGAATATTTCTATGTTATGGCAGTCTGGTATATGGGATCGTACAAGTTTAAGTTAACTCCAAGTGTTATAAAATCTGTTGTTGAAAGCTCAGGTAGGAAAATGCCTCATCCTGAAAAGAAACTTGAGAAATCCTCAGAAGAAATCCTTAAATACTGGTTAGATTTCAAACTAAGGGCATAAGGAAATATTAGGTTCTTTTTAGCTAAGCCTATTTCTCACACCTAAATTAAGGTACTGCTAAAAACATGAAACAAGACTGAAACAATATTTCCCGCAGAATTTCACATTTCTTCTTTTAGTTTGCTACCTTGATACAAGGCTTTTGGGGGGCTATATCTCGTTCAACTGACTGTGTTTTCAGATCATCTTCCCATGACCATGTAACTTAGAAGGGACATCTGTGACTGGAAATCAACTTTCGTTAAGGATTTCTTTTGCCCACTATACATCAAGCTGTGGGGACTGACCTTCCCAAACTGCCACTCTGTTCTGAAAGAGGTGAGAAGGAGCCCTGAAAAAATGCAAACAAATAATAACCCAGAAGCTGAAAAAATACGAAGGAATCCACCTGAAGAATGAAAAAGGCTGGAGACTTTTGACCCAACTTAGGTGATCTATGGCTGCTTAGGTTTTATTAAATTTTAATCACTACCCATCAAAACAAAAACGAGTCACCTAAGGTTAATACTTTGGTCTCATTTTAAAGTATATTATTTTCTCTATGCCTTTTATTTTCCCTTCAACTTCAAGGGTACCAATCCTCTATTCAGTCTTGTTTTATCGTCTTTTTTTTTTTTTAAGTCAGCAGGGGGAAGGGACACATTTTCTTGTTCTATTTTATGGGCACTAAAAGGACATGGCCATGGCTCTAAGAAAAGTGTTACTTGTGAAGTCATATAGAGCACAATGCCTGGCACAATTAGAAAATAAACTCGCATTAAGTAGAGAGTGAGAATTCTGCTTAGTGAGGTTCTGTGATCTACTTCATCACAGGTGCAAAGCGGTTCAGTGCATACTGTTTTTTCCTATTTCCATATTAACTACTACCTCCTACCCCATCTAAGGGACATTTAGACAAATATCTTGCTGTATTACAGGAGAGTAGGAATGAGACAGATCATTATGTGTCTGTTTCTTCCCTGATTAAATGCCAGAGTCAACTTCTAATGTCAAAGACCTACAATAACACAAATACGCTCTGGGGAAGGTGCCTTGTCCTACCTTCTGTTCGAGGCTCATGGTCAAATGGACTACATAATTTCTCATGATTTAAAGAAATAACAGCTTATAATGAAGCCTGGTTTATTTGGAGTTTGGATAAGAAATACTTGAGAAATCAACTTTATAATCACAGAATTGCGAAGATGAGCCACACGGCAAAATAAAGCTATGGTTTCTAATGAGGTAAGATAATGCTGTCAAGGGAGCCGCATAATCAAGGAAAAAAGAAAAACATTCTCCCCTGCCCCCCCCCAAAAAAAAACTTACCCTAAACAATAAGGAACTAGGAAGGCCTAATAGATTTCTTTGTGTCCTCCCTTAGGGATACAGTAAAAGCTTTATAACGTGAGTCCCAGAATATTACTCTGGGGCCACACTCTCACACACTGGCAAGCCATACCGGCCAGAGGGCCTGTGTTGTTGAGTGGGGGCAAAAAGAGAAAAAGAGAAGTTCAGCGCAGGCATAATGCAGAATGTCTTCCAAAGCTCTCAGTTCCCCTAATTTTGATTTCTACTTTCCCAAAGAGGAAAGTTTATAAAATCCAAATAAGCTATTTTAAACCTATTTTTCTTAAAGGAGAGAAACTGCTCCAGATAAAACAAAACAAAAAGACATAACACCTAGGAAATCCATCAGCAAGAATGAATTCGTATACACAGATCCTTTATATCCAATCACTGTTGGTTTCCATGTACATCATTGGAAGGAATTTTGGGAGAAAAAAAATGAGAATTTAAAGTCAAAATATTCTGATCACTAGTAGTAAAAACAGATGTATTTTAGGGCTCCTTCAATGCAATATATTATGACAATTCCTATTTATATGGTATTATTGAAGGATGAGGTTAACTAAATGTTATTCCTTTCAATATCACCAAAAATAAAAGCATTTTGAACAGAAATTTTTCTATAATACATTGTATGTACATGAATAGAATATAAACTGTTCCTGGGGTCTCAGGGCCATTGTTATTAGTTTCAAGGCAATAAAGTGATGTCTTAAAGGACGCATTCAAGATGGTCTGTTCCTATCAGTGCCCTGGTGCCTTAAAACATTTCTGTGCCCATTTTAAAGTAAGTATTCTGCCTCCTTCTTTCGTGTGTTTAACTGTCACTTCTTACTAGTTGGTGAGTCTGATTCTCATAATTCCTTCTCCTTTTAAATCTGTGCTTCGTGTGCCTGTGAAAGAGTAGATTAAATGACCTAGCAGGATAGAATTCTATGTATAGAGAGAATCACTAGGTGTCAGGCGGAAGTCTAAGAAGCTCCCCCCGGAGTTTGGAGGATGAATGGCATCTGTTTTAGCTGCCTTTGCTTTGCTGTGTTCCAGGAAGTTGAGGTTACTGTACAAGTAATTTATGGTTAAATCCGAGTAGTTCTGTACACTAGAAGCAGTAAGGAGAAGATGGCTTTTGTCTCTTTAATTTGCCGCTCAGAGTAGCCACTCAGTACTGTACCTGAAGCAACAGCACCCAGAGTCTCATTATGGACATTCTGTGTGAGTTTAATTTCCTCCATGGCCATGAGTTTGTTAAACGTTACTGAAATTAAAAGTACAGCATACAATCTGTAAGAGCAAACTTACGAAATTGTAAAAAGCAAACAAAACCACATTCATATCATCAATTCTGTCCTATACCTTCCACTTCAACGAAAGAAAACACATTACCCTTCATCATACGGATGTGTATAATTTGTAATAAAATGGAAGAGATGGGGGGAAACAAACTGATACCTGTAATAAAACACTAAAATTATTATTGCATTTCACAGTCTATAAAAACGGCACATTCACAGAATTACAGTCTCCATTAAACTGCTGACCCCTGCGAAGGGGGAGAAATTTACTGCACTCCTCACACCTGAAAGGGAAAGGTAGGATTAGTTCATGGAGGCTTTCCCATTCAGTATTAATGGAGTCAGTGTTTATACTAGAGGAAACTACAGAACTCCCAAACTATGAAGAAGAAAACTCTACCTTGTCAAATACACACCTTCCCACATCTTATCTCTTCTGTATCAAAATGCTCTCTGATATCCAAAAATTTGTATTGTTATTATAGCGTAATTTCTTATAATGTTTTAAAGCTAAAAGAATAGTAGGCTTATAAAATACAACAATAATCATGATAATGTTTTCTTTTGTTCCCATACTATTTTCCAAGTAGTTCAACAAATTTTGCAAATATTCGTTCTCACAGAGGTTGTTTATTAGGAAAAAAATGATCTTGGATTGACAAACTAAGGCAAAAATGATTTTTGAAACATTTAAATTTATATGAAGGTTGAATGTTACTCTCCTGCTTTGCCAGGTATAACAAGTTTCCATTCTAAGTTCTATTTCTTTACAAAAACCAAATTCTATCTGCTTTTCTAGCTATGCCCATAGCACCCATCTTCCTACCTGGTGAAAGTAATCACCTAAACTGTCCTAATACCATAATGTCTTTTTTTCTTTTTTAACTTTCTTCTACTTTTTCAAATACTAACCACATTTTTTATTAAGTATTACTTTCTCTGCATTCCTATAAATTTTAAACTTATATAAATTTAAAATTTTAAACTTAGATAAATTTAGAATTAAAAAAATAATTTTTTAAAATTTTTAAACTTCTGATCTCTATAATTTATACAGCTTTTATCATCTATTTCTTTCTTTCTTTCTTTCTTTCTTGATCTTATTTATTTGAGAGAGAGAGAAAGTAGAGGGAGCAAGAGAGAGCATGAGCAGGCTTGAGAGACAGAGGGAGAAAGAAAAGTAGACTCCCCACTCAGCAGGGAGCCTGATGTGGGGTTTAATCCCAGGACCCTGGGATCATGACCTGAGCAGAAAGCAAGTAGTTGACTGATTGAACCACCCCAAGATGGCCACTTTCTAATCCCCAGAACCTGTAAACATGTTACCTTACATAGCAAAGGGGCTTTGCAGACATGATTAAGCCAAGGATGTTGAGATGAGAAGATTATCCTGGATTTCTGAGGTAGGCCCAATGCAATCACAATGACCCTTACAAGAGAGGCAAGAGTGTCAGGAGTCATAGGAAGAGGGATGGTGACAGAAGCAGGGGTCAGAGAAAGACTGGAAGATGCTAGTAAACAGGAGACTATGGCACCTCGAATATGCCATTTTCGCATATTGATTATTTTGAATTAAAGTTACTTGGGGGTAATCAGTGCAAGAAGGACACTCTTAACTCTCCTGTGTGTCCCCCCTGAAAGCAGGAAATAAATCTCTCATGTGAAGGGTACCCTCCAAATGCCAGGAAGATAGAAGATTCAAAACGTATTACCTCAAGACTTCCACAGGTTAGCCAGGGAGGCAAGTCAGGACCAAGAAGCTGTATAAACAACCTTGGTTACTTTTTCCCTAATTTGGTACCCCAAACCCAGACCTTTTTGTTCTGTCAATTCTTCACAAATTTATTGTCTGTCTAAGAGGTGCAGAAGCTTCCTGCTCTGGTTACTTCTCTGAGTCTCGTGTTTTCAGGGGGCTCCAGGATGTATGAAACCAAATTTGTTTTCTTTCCTGTTTATTCATCTTATGTCCATTTCATTATTAAACCAGGCAAAGAACCTAGAAGGAAACATTTTTCCACCCCCTACACTACATTGCTGGCCTTAAGGATGGGAGGAAGAAATCAGAGGTCAAGGAAGTAGGCAGTCTCTAGAAGCCACTGAAAAGGCAAGGCAAGGGATTCTCTGCCTTGAGCATCCAAAAGGAACATTGCCCCACTACCTCATTTTAGACTTCTGACCTTCAGAACTTGCATTGCTTTCAGCCAGTAACTTCAAGGGAATTTGTTAGAACAGCAAGAGGAAACTAATATACATCTTCAGAAAATTATCAAGGTTTTTCTGGTCAGATAATTTTGGGAAACATCATTCACTCTATCTCCCTCTCAGTGCCTACAATTTAGGAAGTCCTAGGGTAAAGAACCCTGTTTAACTTTGTTTAACTAAAATTTTCCATAAGTTCTGACCTTAGACATTTGTACGGGCTATTGAACTGGAACTTACTTTGGGAAACAATGGTTTAAGGATGTATGCTATGGACGATGGCATCCAGAAAGATGCCCACATTCACTAATGTAGACTGAAATTCCATCCACTGATGCCATTTCAGTGAATCATTATTGAGTGTCCATTATAGCTCTTCATGTAACAGGTACTGGAAGAGGGAAGAAGGGACGAGATATAAAGACAAAAGAAAATATTACTGATTCCAAGGAAATTATCATTTCATATGGGATATAACATATTTACCCAAAAGTATAAACCGGGTAGAAAATGTTATGTTCTGTGTGCATATACAGGGGCAGAATGAGCTGTTATGGAGGTCTGGAGGCAAGAAAATGAGTAATTTATGGGAAGCAAGGGGTGTCAGAGAACGAATTATGGACGAGCTGGCATCTGATTTTGTCTTTGAAGGCCAGGAAGGCTGAGCGGAAGAGAGAGAAGAGAAGGAGCGCGTTTCGGAGTCGTGGCACCAGGTGATCACTGGCACTGTCTATCCCGGAACTAAGCAGTTCCCTACTGGGAAAGGTAAGACAAACCTTGGTAAGCCATATCTTTGTCTGCGCAATCATCAGAAGTATAAATTGGTGTACCAGTTCCAGAAAATTCTTAAGTCCTTATAAAAACACCAAAATTTATGGCAAATAAACGAACATCAAATGACATGTTTTTAAAATACACAAGTATTGGGGCACCTGGGTTTCAGCTCTTTGGGTAGAAGATCTCAGCTCTGGTCTTAATCTTGGGGTCATGGGTTTAGACCCCATGTTGGGCTCCTTGCTAGACGTGGAACCTCCTAAGAAAAATAAATAAAGTAAAATACAGTAGGGGCGCCTAGGCGGCTCAGTCAGTCATGTCTTTGGCTCTGGTCATGATCTCCAGGTCCTGGGATCAAGTTCGGTGTTGGGCTCCCCATTCGGCGGGGAGTCTGCTTTTCCTTCTCCCTCTGCTCATGCCCTATCTCTGTCTCTCTCTCAATAAATAAATGAAATCTTATAAGACATAAGATATAGAATCTTATCTATAAATAAGACATAGAAGTATATATAACCAAATACTTAATATAAAACTTTATCTTATGTGCTCCTTTTGGGGTATCTTTCTGCATGGAGTGGACTTTCTGAGGTTCCTTAAAATACATACTCAGTAAACTTTAGACTAAAGATGTTTTTTTGCTTTTCCTGGCTAATCTTCTACTGGTAAGGGTGGCTTTCTTGATTGTTCCTTGGACCCCTAAACTTCAGTTCAGAATTGGAGTCACCTACTCCAAAAAGTTTCAATACCAACTCAGCATGAAGACTACACGTTAATAGTAAATGCTAAAGGAAGACCATCCCTGTGCTACTTTAGCTTCCTGTTTGGTGTCAGTTTTAGTCTCCTTGGGAGCAAAAACTAGCTCACTGTTCGTTCTTTGTAAGCCGAGACTCCAGAGCAGGGGAGGCATTCAACACACATTTGTTGAAATGGTGAAAGGATTATCAGAGTGAAATCTTGGCTCCACTCAAACCGATTTAGAAAAAGAACTTTTTTAAACGTTTATTTCAACACGAAGAAGAAAGATTAAAACACATGGCAGTTTAGAGATAAGGAATTCAACAGAATTTTTTGGTGGGGAGTGGCCTTTAGCTCCTAGAAGAAACAGGCTTATCACTTTCTAGAAGAGATGCCTATACTGTCCATAGGCTTGATCCAGAGATAGTGGCCAACCACGGAGTTATTTTCTGAAGTTTCATTAGAGAAAGAAAGGGCAGGATTTAGAGGATCACAGCCTCCTCCCAAGAAACATATTCACATAGGTGTGACCTCTGGAGATTGTGTGCCCCCACCCCGAGCCCCATTTGTCTGGCAAACACCTTCTCATCTTTCAAGAGGGCTCAGATGACACCCCTGGGGAGGCCCTGTGGCTGCCTTTGGCAGTTGTTCACCCTGCCCTTTGTGTTGCCCAGCACTCTGTGCACAACTCTCTCAAATATCACTAATCACATTTTATACGGTTATCTGCTTACATATCTGAATTCAATTCCATAAAGTTCTGCTAGGGCAATGTTGGATTCAGAGGCTCCAGGGCAAGGACTCTGGCCTTTAGAAGCTACCTTCTCCTCCTGAAGACAGACAAGTATACAACTACTTCTAATGCTCGGCGACCGCAGGAGGACATGCGTGGAGGGGAGTTCATACCCTGGGCCCTCCGCACAGTGCCTGGCACAGGACGAGCTCCACACATGTCAGTGGAGGGAGGGAGACAGAAAGAGATGAAAGAAGAGGGAGGAAGAGCGATCAACAGAAGTGCCCCAGCCCATCCCTGTTGCTGCTCTGTGATGTCAACTCATTGGTTACTCTCCAGCTGGTATTCTCAGGTCCCTGGAAGATATTTCGGAGCAGACAGTCGATGCCTCAGCCACACCTGGCACAGAACACACTCACCATAACCACCATCTGAGGGCAGCGAGCCGTAATTTGTCCTCCATTTAACGGTCCTGCCACTCCCAGGGAATCTGCCCGAGAGAGACTTCCAGAGGTTGCATTTGCTGAAAGCACTAGCTCTATGCCAATTTAATTCTCGAGTTCTGCATCACTAGACCAGCAGGATCTTTTGCTCCTGCAAAAAGATTTAACTAGAATTTGGGTCCCCTCAGAACCTTGTTTGCCATCCAGCTGCCCCTTTCTCTGCCAGCTTCATCTCTGCAACCTACCTTGGGTTACTGTGGCAGAGAGAGAGAGAGAGAGGAATCTCATGTCAGGCCCCTGCTGCCTGCATCCCGAGGCCCTCCCTGAGCAGCCTCTGTTCCAGGAGGGAGAGAAGGGAGGCGGCAGGATGGTCAGCCTCCTCTACAGATGACAGTGTAAAGTATTTCTCAAATTTTCATCTTCAACAGCTGGTATCATTCAACTCCCCGGGGGGAGACTACGCTTTGTTGCTTAGCTAGCAATATAATCTCTAGCTATCCCGATGCCAAAGTATCAGTTACAGGTTCATCTGGATGATGGGATAAATTGGGGTTCAGACCACTAGACGACGACACAAACTGGAGGTGGGGGGAAGGATGCCAGAGGGGACTGACCGCCATCCTGAAGTAAAGCTGAATTCTTCATATCCTTCCAAATTAAGTAACATTAACTTAAATCTAAACTGCGAGTTATCTCTGAAGAGAAACCCACCCGCAGCAGAAGTGAAGCAGGTATTCCTGAAGAGCGTTTTTTTTTTCCTTCGAGGGCCTAATCAGAGAGACATTAATACTCCAGCAGCACCCCAGCTCTCCCACTGTTATAACAAGAGGAGACTGATATAAAAATGACTTGTGTTTAAAAATAAATGTTTTACCAGACACAAAAAGTCACATCCTGTATGATTCCCTTTATATTAAATAGCTAGAATAGATAAATCCCTAGAGACAGAGAGCAGATCGGTGGTTGTCAGTGGTTGAGGGGAAGGAGAAATGGGGAATAATTGCTTAACATGTATGGGGTTTTTTAATTTGGGGGGCAGTGAAAATGTTCTGGGATAGTTGCTCAACACTGTGAATGTACTAATGGCCACTAAATCATTCACTTTAAAATGGCTAATTTGGGGGTGCCTGGGTGGCTCAGTGGGTTAAAGCCTCTGCTCTGGGCTCGGGTCACGATCAGGGTCCTGGAATCGAGCCCTACATCGGGCTCTCTGCTCAGCAGGGAGCCTGGTTCCTCCTCTCACTCTACCTGCCTCTCTGCCTGCCAACTTGTGATCGCTCACTGTCAAATAAATAAATAAGATCTTTAAAAAATATAAAAAATAAAATGGCTAATTTGGGCTAATTGGCTAATTGCACCTGATTGACGCAGGCAGTTAAGTGTCCTACCCTTGGTTGCGCCTCAGATCATGATCTCAGGGTTGTGGGATCAAGCCCCCTGAGCAGCCCCACGTCAGGCTCTGCACTGAGGAGGCAGAGTCGGCCTCAGATTCTCTCTCCCTTGCCCCTCCTGCCCATAAGCACACATGCTCTCTCTCCCAAATAATAAATAAATAAATCTTTAAAATGGCTATTATTATGCTATGTGAATTTCACCCGAATTTAAAAAAAAATAAATGTTTTATAATTAAATGTTTTCTAACTGAAGGCCTCAGTATTTCTCATTTCTCAACCATTTACCACTACTGGGAAATAAGGAGGATTTTATTCCCATTCTGCAGTGATACGAGGGATTAAGTAGGCCACTAAGTTCTAATACTTGTCACCTTTAGGCCTTTCTTGTGAAAAGCCTCGTATTTTCCCAGAATGTCTGCAGCAGGGAAGTAATTCAAACCAGTGACCCCTGACTCGCTCGGCCCTTGACAATTAGCAGCAGCCGCCGCAGCAAGAGCAGCAACTGTTTCTCTGCCTTACCGGGTGCCAGCCAGGTCCTCAAAAGTCGGTGGGGCGCACCTGTGTTCACTGACCTCTGAGCCCGCCCCCCATGCCAGACCCAGGGGACCTTGCCGCATTCTGGGCAGTGGCCAGCTGTGGTGGGGACGGCAGACAAAGACTGTGGATCATTTTCATTCAGTAGGAAAATATGAAGACCTAGCTCTTGCCACACTCTCTCAGGATCAAAGAAAATCGATTTTAACAGAGTAGAAGCATCTTTGGAAGAGAGGCAGTTTTCCCTTTTGTGATTCTAAGAAGAATATATGCTTCAACACACAGATCCAAGCCAGTCAGCTGTTAAGTGAAAAGTGAAGCCCAAGAACTTGGGAGGAATAAATACATACTGAGAAAAGAGGTAAAAAGAAGGGGCCTTGAAAAGAAACTACAAGACTGTCACCACAAATCATGGACAGCAAGTCTCTAAAAGCAGAAAGGGGCCTGCCCTCTCTCACCCCACACCATGCAGTCAGGGCCATGGACAAGGAAGCCTCGCAAGCCCTCAGCCAAGTAACTTTCTGAACCACTGAGTATGTCTCACATTCTACTTCTTGACATAGCTCTAATTTTTCTGTTTTGACCTTCTGATCTTTTTTCCAACCACCCTTTGTCTCACCACCCAGACTTAACACTTAGCTTGAGGATTTGTTTTACCTTGAGCAGGATCTAGAGATTCCTCTGGGAACACTGCCTTTGGTGGTTTTGTGCACATTTAACCTGACCCAGGGATGTCACCCTCATGACGTCATGGAAAAGTGTTCAGTCCTGTTTTGGTGTACCCTTCCTTTTCTCAGGTGCATCCTTCAAGACTAAGACTAAAAATAAAGCTCTAATGCTGATTTCAGGCTCACAAATGGCCAGACAAATTCAGTATTAAGAAAGAATTTTTTTAATATAATGAGAAAGGGAAATATATTAAATGCTCTAAAAATCCCCTAATTCTACTGTAATATGCCAACTGACTCAATCATATATTTTTCTATGTTGTTTAAGAAAAACCCATGTATTGTCACAAAATGTTCTACACACCACAGAAATTACGGTATTAATTTTCTGGGAAAATTCTGAAAACAGAGAAATAGCATCTGTTTCCTGTGTCTTGTAATGCTATGGAATGAAATGCAAAATGGGAAGTGGGTTACGGAGGAGGCATCTACCTTTCCTTTGATAGGAATGCTGAGATAGAGCATCAATTTTGAGCTATCTTGAGGTTAAGCAGTACGGACAGGGACTGCAACGCTGCAGTGTGCAGTTCCTGTCCTCAGCCTGAACCGTCCCTGTCACCTCCAACTTCACATCCCTGCCACAGGTGCGCACTGACCTGCTCTTCTGCTTACTGACGGACTCTGGGCAAGTCACTTATGCTTTCTGAACCTGCTTCTCCGCTAGTATGATGGGAAGAATAACACCTACTGTTAATTATTATTACGGGCTATTAATTTTTATTATGAGTTAAAATGTGCCCCCCAAAAGGTATACTTAAGGGCTAACCCTCAGTACCTCAGAATGTGAGCTTATCTGGAAAGAAGGTGAGATCATACTGGAGTAGGATCCTGAATCCAGTATGCCTGTCATCCTTCTAAGAAAAGGAAAGACAGCCCTGGGAAGACACCAACACACAGGGAGAATGACATCGGAAGACAGAGGCAGAGACTGATGTGATGTGGCACCAGACCCAGGAAAGCCAAGGATCGCTGGCCCCCACCACACCTATGAAGGGGCAAGGAAGGATTCTCCCCTTTATGTCTCAGAGGGAGCACTGCCCTCTCTCCTTTTTTTTTTTTTTTTTTAAATTACACTCAGTTAGCCAGCGTAGAGTACATCATTAGTTTTTAATGTAGTGTTAAACGATTCATTAGCTGCATAGAATACCCAGTGTCTCTCTTGATTTCAGACTCCTAGGCTCCAGATCTGTGAGACAATACATTTCTGCTATTTCAAGCCACCTACTTTGTGGTACTATGTTACAGTTGCCCTAAGAACTAACACAGTGAGAGAGCCATAACTTATTTGGTGTGTGTGTACGTGTATGTATTTTAAATGCAGAAGAAACACACACAGAAAAAAACCAAGTAGGCAGGAAGAAAACAAGGTAACTTTTCTTAGGCATTTGAAGTAAGGAAGTGACATTTTCTCTGGAGCTGACGCTGCATCTCTAAACTCAGCCTCCCACTACCGTCCTGTCCAGTCTCGGCGCCAGCTCATCGGCCTCCTGGCTATGACCGAAATAGCCCACCTTGTTCACTCCTTAGGGCTTTTGCTTCACCTGCTTCCTTTGCCTAGAACATGTCCACGGGGAACTGTGACTTCCTATCTTTCCTCAATGAAGCTGACCCTGGATGTTCCATTTAACACTGCAGTGTGTACTCCTGCGTCACCTGGCACCTCCAAGTCCCCTTAGGTTTTCTTTCTCTTGTTTCCATATTCTTACTGGCTTCTAATAGCCTAGTACTTTATTTATTTCTCTATTACATGCATTATTTATTATCTGTTTCCCACGATGCTAGAACATAAGCTCCACGAGGGCCTAGATCTTCATGTTTTGCTCACTGATGTGAACAAACACCTAAAACAGTACCTGGTTCATAATGGGTACTTGACAAAGATTCTTTAAAACCCATTATTTATTTTTAATTAACCACTTTATGAAGCTGTACGTGCGTACTATAAAACATTAGAAAAATTAAAAACTTCAAGTTCCCACCATCCAATAATATCTTCCAAGTTATGATAAATCAGAATGGTTTTCATCTTCTTTTAGGTGACTGCCTAAGGAATTCTGTCTTTTAAGGCAAAATGGAATGAATAACATCCATCTTACATGACTTGGTGCATGGATTACATGAAATAGTATATCTAAACACTTAATATAATGCTCATACAGGTATTTTCTTTCCTTTGATCTTGTCTTTAACTTTCATCCTTTGCCCTATCTTCTAAAAAGTAGCAGGTACTTGTAGACAAAAGAACAGTACAATGTTGTTCTTATGGGGGAGGGGGTGGGGGGTCTCCTACACCTGACACTCAATATGGAGTCCCCAAATTCACAGTACCAAGTTCTATGGCCCAAATGCACCATGAGACACAAGGTCACTAACTATTCCACAGAATTTTATAATAGCAACAAAAGAATAAACAGTGATAATTACATTTTATATTATATCCTCCCATTTGCAAAAGCTTTTCATATTAATTTTTTTTATACAGATGGAAGAAAGGGGCTCAGAGAATTTAAGTGATGTGGCCAAGTTTATACAGCTGCTAAGAGCTGAGAATTAAATCTAGAATTAGAAGATCCTCAGCAACAAGGATCTTTTAACTTGACAGTGAAATGCATACTATCCATTTCTAGCATGCCATTCACAATAAATAAAATGTTCTTTAGTACTTTCTCTATAAGCTACTTCCTTCCCCATCCTCTAAACAAATGACTTACCTATCTTAACAGCCACACGTCCTTTCCTTGCTGGGTAACTCTTCACCAAAATTTTCTTCTTGTAAGAAGGAGATCAGTGGTTAAGTGTGCCAGGAAATGGAGTACATTGCTGAGAAAAACCTGGGAGTCACTGCTCTGTGAACTGTTGAGAAAAAAACAAAACATCAAGAGCTTTATATCTTCAGTTCTCTTGGGAAGCCTCAAAATGAATCTCTTTTTCATTCCAGCAGAACTCGGTACAAAGGAGTGTTTTTATTTTTTTTCCTGAGGTTTTAAATTAGGTTTCATAAAATTAAAGTTCCTTAGCCTAAATTTATTCTAGTGCCTTAAAAGCATTTATTATAAATTGTTTCTACATTTGAAGGGACTGAAAGCATCCTCTCCATGAATACCAAGGTGCCCAATCCTTCTTACATACAGAATTATCATATTTATCTTTTTAAATTTTATTTTTTTCAGTGTTCCAAAATTCATTGTTTATGCACCACATCCAGTGCTCCATGGTAGTTTACCCAAAATTCAAGGAGCTAGAAGATACTAATTCAACCTAGCAGAGAATTAAAAGCCGTAATCAGGGGCTCCTGGGTGGCTCAGTGGGTTAAAGTCTCTGCCTTCAGCTTAGGTCATGATCCCAGGGTCTCAGCCCACATCGGGCTCTCTGCTCAGCAGGGAGCCTGCTTCCTCCTCTCTCTCTGCCTGCCTCTCTGCCTACTTGTGACCTCTGTCTGTCAAATAAATAAATAAAAATCTTTAAAAAAAAATAAATAAAAATAAAAAATAAAAGCCGTAATCATTAGATTGTTCCCTCCCCCAGAGGTAGCAAAGGCACCTTTTTATTCAAATACCAATCACAGAGTTAATTTAATGGGCTCCCTGTGGGTAGGGCATGCACAATCTCTTAAAAAACATACCAGAATGAAAACCGTCACCCGGTGACCATAGATTTTAACTGAAATGGATGTGGGAAATGTCTAGGAGACACTCCCCCGGCCCCCCCGAATTCAGATATGCCTTTTGCATAGCTAGGAAAAGAAGACAAAGTTCTGAGGCAATGATTCAGAAAGAAATCTCTTCAAATCTCAGGATGACAACGGCTGTCTGGGCCGGAGGAGGAGGTCTCTGTATGGGCTTAGAGAAGGATTCCCAGCTCTGGCTATAAGGGGCTAGCTTGTATCACACCAACTTCCCATCAAACACAACTAGAAAACCTGGATAAGTATTTAATAACCTGTTTAAAGGCATTAGAGCGCTACCAAGGTAGCCAGGACACGAGACGCCAAGATCTTAGAAGAAAAACAAAACTGACACAAATCATTATATTGCTTTTCCTTTCAAGCCACCTACTGATCTTGGGGCGGCTGGGTGGCTCAGTTGGTTAAGTGTCCCCAACTCTTGATTTCGGCTCAGGCCATGATCTCAGGGTTGAGAGATCAAGCTGCACTGGGCTCCATGCACAGCGTGGAGCCTAAGAGTCTCTTCCTTCCTCTGCCCTTTCCTTCCCCTCTCTCACTCAAATAAAAAAAAAAAAAAAAAAAGACATCTGTTGATGTTTAAGAGGCACAGGGCAAAACTGCTGAGAAGCCAAAGCAGAAAGCAGAAGCTTAGAGGCACATGAAGTGAGGAGACCAAAAAATACCAGAGCTGATTATCAAATCAGTTTGGTACCTCACTGGATTAAGAAGGTCTGCCCTACTATAACTGTCTATCAGAAGCATAACCAAGCTCCATGAAGGAAGATTCATCTACAGTAACTGTGATTCTTTGTACGTAATTTCTTGCATTCAATCAACAATACCAGGCATGCCAGGGCATCTATTTAAGAAACAGACAATGAAAACAGGACCCAGAGAATATGGTCTTTAAAATAATTGCAATGTGTATGTTTGAAATTATAAAAATTATAAAATATTTTAACGCAGATCTCTCAGTAAGTCACAGAACAAGCAAAAAAAAAAAAAAAAAAAGAAGAAGAAGAAGAAGACAAAGAAAAAGGATACATAAGATTTGAGTAACACAATTAACAAGCTCAGCCTTAGTAACCTATGTGGGAAAGGTTGTAACCAACTACTGTGACTACATATTCTTTTAAGATACACATGAAACATTTACAGAAATTAACCACATGTGGGTCATAAAGTAAGTTTCAAGAAATCTCAACAAATAGAAACCATGGAGTACTTTTTTGAACTTACTATTCTGAAATAATGTAGATTAGCAAGAAATAGCAAAAAGTAACTTTTTAAAAGCAAAATGTAATTTATATATAGTAAAATAAGCTACTTTTAAGTGTACAATTTGATACATTTTGATAAAGGAATCCAATTGTGTAACCACCAACAAAATAAAAATATAGAGCATCTCCATCACTACAGGAAGTTTCCCCATGCCCATTTTTGTGAAGTGCCACAACCCAAAGGCAATCACTGTTCTCATTTCTACATTTCTATTACCACAAATTAGTTCTGAACTTCATACAAATGGGCTTATATAGAATGTAATCTTTTGTATGAAAACACCAAAACTTATAATATATTCTCCTGATGAATGGACATTTGGTTTCTATTTGAGAGCTATTATGAATAACACTGCTATAAACATTCTTGTACAAACCTTTCTATGAACATCTATTTCTATGAACATATTTCTATGAACAATATATTTCCATTTCTCTTGGATAAGCACCTAGGAGTGGAACTGCTAGGTTAGAGAGTTGATGAATGTTTAACTTTATAAGAAACTGCCAAACATTTTTCCAAAATAGCTGTATCATTCTATACTCCCATCAGTAACACATAGAAGCTCCAGTTTACACAGCCTCATCGACATTTGGTGTTGGCAGACTTTCAATTTGAGCCATTCTAGTGTGAGGTTTTGATTTGCAACTCCCTGGTGACTAATAGTTGTAACTTTTTAAACATCTTCTTTTATGCAGGATCTGTTGTAGGACTTTGGTCTATTTTTTAAATTATAGTTCTTACATTATTGATTTATAGGAGTTCTCTTTATATTCTGATACCAGTCCTTTGTCAGATACACATATTACATATATTTTCTCCCAGTCTGTGGGTTTCCTTTACAATTTCTGTCTTTTTGATGAATAGAAATTTGTAATGCTGATGAACTCCAATTTATCACTTTTTCTTTATGTTTAGTGCTTTCAGTGTCCTTCAACAATCTTTGCTTAAAGTCTACTTAAAAGCCTAAAAAACATTCTCCAGGAGTTCTGCAGTTTTAGCTTTATGATCTACCTCAAACTGATTGTTATTTGTGGCATAAGACAAAGGCAAGAGGTTTATTTTCCTCGCACTTACTCTAGTAATATTTGTTGAAATGACCTTCCCTCCCTAATTGAATTGTCATAGACCCTCATCAATTAATTGACATACAGTGCAGTATTTTCTCAGTTAAGCTAGAAATCAATATATAAGTGATAACCAGAGTCCTCAAGTTTTTGACAATTAAGCAGCACACATCTAAACAACCAATGGGTCAGAGAAGAAATCACAGTGTTAATTAGAAAAAATTTTTGACCTAAGTAATACTGAAATGATAAATAAAAAATGGTGAAATGTAGCTATAGCTATATTTTAAAAGTTTAAAAAGCAATTGTTTATATATCTATCTCAAGGAATTCAAGAAAGATCATAGAGGGGTGCCTGGGTGGCTCAGTGGGTTAAAGCCTCTGCCTTCGGCCGGGGTCATCATCCCACCTTCTTGGGATGGAAACCCACATCGGGCTCTCTGCTCCGCAGGGAGCCTGCTTCCTCCTCTCCCTCTGCCTGCCTCTCTGCCTACTTGTGATTTCTGTCAAATAAATAAATAAAATCTTAAAAAAAAAAAAAAAAAGAACATAGATAAATCCAAAGAAAGAGAGAGGAAGTAAATAATAAAAAATAAGAGCAGAAATCAATGAACTTTAGAATAAAAAAAGTCATCAAAGGCAAAAAGTTGGTTCTTTGAAAAAGATTAGTAATACTAATAAATCCTTCAGCAAGCTCAAGGGCCAAAGCTGCTCCTTCTCAACTCTATTACCTAAGAGTGTTCTTCCCACAATGTTATTTCAGACAGACTAAGTCTCCTCAGTTCCTCTGTTGTTGTTCCCAAAGATAAGCACAGGGTCTATTTTGCTCATGAGAGTTTTGCTTTTATATTTTACAGAGAAGGGACTACAAAATAACAGAAATAAACAGGGGGACACTGCAAAGTTCCCAGAATCTCAAATATGAGCTCTTTGCCAGCATCACTATGACGTCAAAACAATATTGACCCAATATCTAACAAGACAGCTGTCCCCAAGATCTGAAACTATCAATAAAACTATTTAAAATACTGATTTACATCCACTATTATCAGGAGTGAACTATATTCTTAGTGCATAATCTGCCTTAAAATGGCAATTAACAACACAACAAGGCCAGTGTGATTAGCAAGACATTTTTTTAAAAAAGATTTTGGTTTTTTATATATTTGACAGACAGAGATCACAAATAGGTGGAGAGGCAGGCAGAGAGAGAGAGGAAGGGAAGCAGGCTCCTCGCTGAGCAGAGAGCCTGAAGTGGGGCTTGATCCCAGGACCCTGGGATTACGACCTGAGTTGAAGGCAGAGGCCTTAACCTACTGAGCCACCCAGGTGCCCCTAGCAAGACATTTTAAAATTAAGTCTCCAGCCCTATGACCCAACAATTGCATTACTGCGTAATCATCCAAAAGATGACAAAAATACTGATTCAAAGAGGCACATGCACCCCGGAGTTTAAAGAGGCATTATTAACAATAGACAAATTATGGAAAAAGCCCAAATGTCCATCGACTGATGAATGCACAAAGAGATGGTGTGTGTATACACACACACACACACACACACAAATACACGAATATTATTCAACCACCAAAAAGAATGAAATCTTGCCATTTTCAATGACATGATTGGAGCTAGAGATAGTATGCTAAGGGAAATGACTCATCAGAGAAAGACACATATTATTTGATTTCACTCATAAGTGCAATTTAAGAAACAAAACAGATGAACAAAAATGAAGGGGAAAAAAAGAGGGAAGCAAACAATAAGAGACTCTTAACTATAGAGAAAAAGATGAGGGTTGTTGGAGGGAGATGGGCAGGGGGCGGGCTAAATGCCTGATGGGGATTAGGAGGGTACTTGTTGTGACAGCCCTGGGTGATGTACGTAAGTGATAAATCACTAAACTCTATACCTGCAGTCAGTATTACTTTACACATTATCCAACTCAAATTTAAATAAAAACTTGAAATAAGAAAAATAAAATAATAAAATTATATTAATTTTAATCTCCAGAATGTGAATATAAATCTCTACATGTTTTTCACTGATGTTGACCCTGTTCACTGATGTTGACCCTGATGATGTTGATACTCAATACATAGTAATAAGTATTTTCTTTTTCTTTTTTTTTTTTAAGATCTTATTTATTTGGCAGAGAGAGACACAGCAAGAGAGGGAACACAAGCAGGGGGAGTAGGAGAGGAAGAAGCAGGCTTCTTGCTGAGCAGGGAGCCCGATGTGGGGCTTGATCCCAGGATCCTGAGATCATGACCTGAGCCTAAGACAGACACTTAATGATTGAGCCACCCAGGCAACCCCATAATAAGTATTTTCAAAAAAAGATAAAAGCCACACACCATTTGTAAAATACTCTGCCATTGTGAAAAATGATTTAAATAATATACCAACATCAGCCACTTGCATTAGTAATTTATAGGTAATTACATCATGTACAGATGATATATGTCAACAGTTAACAGTCAACAGTTAAAGAAAATGTTGGTAGAAGTCTGAGGAAATAAATATTTAAAAATTACTCACCATGCAAAAATTTCATACTATCAATGAAAGTACACATGTTTCTGTCTAACGAACTACTTTTTTAGTGAGCCGCTAAAGAAAGGAGTACCACGGAAGAAATATATGTTCCAATAATAAATGACTTGCTTAATGAAAACAATGTTTTATGGAGCACATATACACACTGAGTGAAAAAAAGGAGTCCTAGAAAAGTTAATACCACACATGAAACTCACTCACAGGCAAGCTATTACTGAAAAGAAGTTGAATCTAGAAGAGCACCCAGAATGTCACCAATATCGTTAATTTCGTAGAGTCATTATAAAACCTTGTAATAACATGAGGAGTGATCATGACAATTTTTTACACTGGAGGCACAGTGGTTGCTTGGTTATTGTCATACCACTGCACCAAGAAGAGTTGTCAAATTTTAAGTTGCCTCACATTTTTTCTTCTACAAATAGACAAGTGTTCTCAAATACCATGACAGTTTCAGGGATGCCAACTATCAGCTATAAACTTCAGGAGAGAGATATTTGATGTAAAAACATAAGCAGGGGCGCCTGGGTGGCTGAGTGGGTTAAAGCCTCTGCCTTCAGCTCAGATCATGATCCCAGGGTCCTGGGATTGAGCCCCACATCAGGCTCTCTGCTCAGCAGGGAGCCTGCTTCCTCCTCTCTCTCTCTGCCTGCCTCTCTGCCTACTTGTGATCTCTGTCTGTCAAATGAATAAATAAAATCTTAAAAAAATAAAAATAATAAAAAATAAAAATAAAAACATAAGCATGTTTAATATTTTTTTCAAAAATAATTTAATAACAGTTCTGCTCACTGCCAGTTGTTATTTACTTTTCTGATCAAGTTGATGCTTTAAAAATAAGTGATAATTACTTGTCAAGGAAATTCATTCTATGGCAATAATATTTTTTCACATTTCCCTCAACTAATGTTAGCAAATCTTCCAAATACATCAAGAACACAAACACTTCTCCCTGTCTACAGTGCTACCATGCTAGTCCCAACCAAAATCATCTCATCCCAGATTAACACTACAGCTTCCCAGGTGAGTCCTGGCAAAGACTCTTTGCCCAACTCCTGCCCCACACCATTGCCGTCAGCAGCCAGTCACCTTATTAACAACTAAGTCAAATCACACCACTCATTTGCCCCAAGCCATCTAATGATTTCCTGTATGTCTCAGCATAAAGCCAAATTCCTTACCGTGGCCTATGAGTCATTACGTGATTTCCTCACTACCTCACTGACATCACTTCCTACTACCCTTGTCTTAACTTATTCCACTCAAACCCCAATGGGGCCCCAAAGGCCAGGCACGTTGTCTCAGGGCTTTCATTGGCTATTCCCTTTGCCGGAAATATGTCCCCAGATATCTTCCCTCACTGCCTTCAAGTCTTAAAGAACACTTTTCCACAGGGTCTGCCCCGGTCTCCCTACCTAAAATAGTAACGACTCCCACCACTCCCCATCCCCCTTCCTTGCTTTGTTTTTCTCTTTAATGCTTCTCACCATCTAACATATTTTAACTCTACTTGTTTATCAGCTTACTGCCTATCTCCCTCTCCCACTGAATGAGAGCAGGAATTTTTGGTCTGTTGTGTGGTTACTGTTCTAGTCTAGTATGATGCCTAGCATTAATACTTGAATATGTGAATGCTGAAAGAACAAGTAGTCAGGGAAAACCCGCATATCCGCACACTTTAAAAAGCTTGGAAACAGGGGCGCCTGGGTGGCTCAGTTGGTTGAGCAACTGCCTTCGGCTCAGGTCATGGTCCTGGAGTCCCGGGATCGAGTCCCACATCGGGCTCCCAGCTCCATGGGGAGTCTGCTTCTCCCTCTGGCCTTCTCGCCTCTCATGTTCTCTCTCACTGTCTCTCTTCCAAATAAATAAATAAAATCTTTAAAAAAAAAAAAGTGTTTTAAAAAAAGCTCGGAAACAGAATTTTTCTAAATCTTCCAAATGAATTTTAATGAGTTTTGAATTCTTTGCTAGAAATATAAAAATGCAATACCTTAATAATAATCAGCAAAAATAACTGACTAACATGGGAAAATAAAACTTATCACTGAATTGAAACAAAAATTTTGGCATAGCTGATAGATATGACTGAAAAACATGTATTATGATTTACCAGGTGGAAGCAACAATGTCTTTCTTCTACTTGGTTCAACGTCTCTTTATGAATTATCTTAAATATGAAATTATCTTAAAATATGAAAATAAAATGAACTTTTAACCATATCATCAATGTCTGTATCACACAGTGTTAAACCAAGAGAAAACAAAGAAAAAATAATGACATATTCAATGAGTATGTTTTCATGGAACAAAGGGAATTTTTTGTACTACTAATCAATAAAGTAAAATTTTAAACATGTTATCCTTATCTCACCCTTTAAAAATGTCAGTTTTGTAAATGTTTAATGGTACTCAATATATTCTTATGTTCAACATTTATAAATAAGCGAACAACCATGGAGGGGAGCAGCGAAGTCTTCATTTACAGCGTGGAACCCACTATGCTAAAGACTTGGGAAGAGGGAAGAGGCACATCTTGTCCCAGTTGACAGAAACATAAAAAACACCCAGTAATTACCACAGTGTGGTAAGTACTATGATGCCACCCTCTGCAGCTCTGTCCCTCATGACTCCTTAAATGACTCAAACTTTACAAAGTTTATGCTCCAGCAACAGCTAACTTCTGGTAATTTCTCATGCACAATTCTTGATTCTGGACACCTTCATTTCAATCTAGGGTTGCCAGGTAAAATACAGGATGCCATTTTCTGGGTAGCTAGGAACAAAAATAATTATCAACATGGATTTCCCTAAGAAAATAGTAAAGGCAGAAAGCAACAAAAGAGCAAGAAAGAGAAAAAAAGACACTCCTCAAAAAAATTTTCTTTCTCTCAACCCTTTATCCTCCTTTTAGTGGCAAGTGAGAGCTAAGTTTAAAGTTTTGAGATTTCTAGAGGACCTCCCACAGCCTACCAACAACTGAAATGAGCTTATCCTTTCTCCTATAGAAGTTCCCTTCTTTCGCAGGGCTCTAGGATCTGGGCATCGACCAGAGATGCCAATACCTGTGCTGCTTAGATTCAGGAGCCCAGCTCAAATCTCACGATGTTTATAAGTCTCATTAGTCAACTGGGATGGTGTTTGATATTCACCATTAACCCAAACTATTAGTGAAATATACCTCATTCTAAAGGAAGCATTCGCTTTATGAACAGTCAGTTCTTGTTCTGTACAGTGGGCATGCTCTGTTAGATTGCCATGGATACTGAATCAGCGACCGTGGAACCACTGCTCCTAGAAGTATAGGATTAGGTTCCTGGGAACCTCTGGCCACATTTTGATCAAGCAATCAATATATCCACATAACATCATTTCATGTGGGCTCCTATTGAAAGACATCTTTTAAAATACATATTGTTTATCTGTTAAGACTGGACTCCTGGCCAACAGCTCTATAACTCGTGCCTGAATGAACCTTATCTAACACACATATTTCTCTGTAAAGTCCACCACAGCCTCCTTGCACTTAAGAGAACACTAAACAGCAGGCCAGCACTAGGCTGGGGAGGTGGGGGCGTATTTTAAAAAAGAGCACAATCACCACCAACAAAAAAACCTCCACAAAAATGCAAAACTACATGGTACTGAATTGACCACGAAAAGGATACTTATTTATAGTATGAGAGCTAAAACAGGAATGCAGAACATTGCCTTGTTCGACCTCAGAGGGGAACATGCACACCAGGTAACTAAAATTTTTCGCTGATCTGTGCATGTCCGCAAATGACCACTAAAATGCCCCAAATATTGATTTTAGGGTTACAAATAAGTTTCAGTTAGCAGGCAAATTGACAAACACAGAATCCATGAATAATGAGTATTGACTGCATTGTACGTATGGTACCAGGTCCAAAATCTGGTTTCTCTCTCTTAAATATCTTCCCACTTAGACAAAAGAAGCCAGTGGAACTCCAGTAAATCTGTGACTCCCAGCTCAAGTACGCTAGCTCCGTAGAAGCCCACTTACTGTTCAGGTAGCAAGCTACAACGTGCCCTATGTTGAACACTCAGGTTTGGAACCCTAGTCCCACCCCTATTCATTTCCTTTCTCGTTTCTTCAGAGGGAACTTCGCAGAAGACTTCAACTGCTAATAGTTTGTGAACCAAGAATAATTATATCTGGGTCTCTTTTTCAGATATGACAACAAAATCAGCACTAATGAGGCAATATAGGCCTGGTATCACATCCTGGGGACTGATGGGGAAGAGGGAGAGGGAAGAAGAATAGGACCCTTCAGTGGGCTCAGAGTAGGTGTATCCAGGTAAATTCCTCAGAACAAGTTGATGAATCGACTTTTTCCTTTTGTCATAGCCATAAATAGGATGTTCCACAGCCCCTGCTGTCTGTGGAGGTCCCCCCTAAAAAACAAGTGCTGAGAGTCAGATGCTTGTAGTTCCAGCTGTCAGTCCAGCAGTGAGGAGTCCAGCAGGGGGGCAGGACAATATCTCCAGGATTCATTTACTTCCGCAAGGCATGATGGCTATGACTGCCACTTGAGAACAGATGGTAACAGAGAAACTACAGCTGAATTACTCAGAAAGTTTCTGCCTAGGAGCAGTAGCTATGCTGCTGGTTTGGGCCAGGTGGAATTGGGTTTCTCCTTGGGAAGCGTCCACTCTGCGCACAGGCACAATCCAGTCACTCTGAGCAGCGTGTTCTCCATCCTTTCTCAACAACAATTGGCAAGAGAAGCTATGACTCCAGTTTGGGTGGCTCAGAGTGGACAGCAGGACCCATCCTGGGATATGGTTCTCCTTTTCCTTCTCCAAGGCCTCCAACCTGACAGCACAGTGTGGCAGGAATGTCTGGACTTCGGGTCAAGAACCTCAAATTCCAGTTTGGACTGGATATAAAATTATATGGTAAGGCTGGGGGGGAAGTAATATAAATTAGCTCCTTCCCTTGCTTCTCCTCATGCATGCACAAGCAAGAGGAGAACAGAAACTCTGCTCCTTCACCTCCTGTCTTCGTCTGCCTCTAATGTTCCAACAGAACTTCCGGGAATGTGCAGGTGCAAAAGACCTGCCCAACACTGTGTGGCTGGAGCTACAGGAGAGGGAAATCTAAAGCCATGAGCACATGGCCACATCTGCATAGATGTTTCATCTGCAGAGTCAGGCTGAAGGGTTCAAATCTAGCCCCTCCCACATCTTACCATTTTCTACTATTCCTCTGCGCAGGAAAGACCTCTTAGCCAAACTGCAAGTTTTGATAATCTGAAAGGTTGCCGCTGGTATAAATTTTCATTTCTCATCTTCCTGTCACTATTAAATTTCAGAGGCAAGTGGTCTATGCCTTTTATCTCCATCATCTCAGCACTTTTCTCTCCTTGGCCCCTGAATCATCCCTAATCTGGCCAAAGTAATTGCACTTCTGAAAACCAACAATGACCTGTGACTCCCAAATAAAAGCCTTTGCTTAATACATTTCTTGACACTCAACACTCTCTCAGCTGCAGTCCCATATTGTGTGATGTTAACTGGACACCACCATTTAAAACTTTCTGCTTCTCTGGTTTCCTTTATAACTGTATGTTCCTCATTGCTTCTAACTCTACATATTTTTCTCCTTCTCTCTGATAAATGTTC
This sequence comes from Mustela nigripes, assembly GCF_022355385.1. NCBI lineage: Eukaryota > Metazoa > Chordata > Mammalia > Carnivora > Mustelidae > Mustela > Mustela nigripes. The sequence goes on along the minus strand of NC_081557.1, from coordinate 247,276,183 downwards.
AAAGCAAAGCAAATATCTATTTCTTACCAGCTGTAATGACAGCACGCTTTTCTAAGACTAACACCAGGCATTTCCTTACTCATTCTCTGTTATTCTCTAGGCCTGGTTAGTTTTTTTAAAAATCTTGTTTCTTTCCTTGAATGTCTCTTTAATCTGCTCTCTCTGTCCCCATCCTAATTCAGGCTCTCATCTAGTCATGCCTGACTTGCTACAACATTGTGCTATTTAGTTAGTCAGCCTCTGCTATGTGCTAAACAGTATTGCCAGATTACTCTGGGAAACTCTTCTCGCATTAAGTTATTCTCTTCCTACAAAACATGCATTAACTCCCTGTTATTCACAAAATAAATTTCTAAACTGAATCTGTCATTCAAGACTTCCCCACTAAACCTGGCCCTACTTAACCCATCTAACCCCTTCCTATTACCTACACCGACCACCGGCTATCACAAATTGGCTACTCTGGGCAAATCAGCGTCCTTGTATCCATGATAACTCTCAAATCTAAGCTTCCTTACTTTCAATGACCAGCATAGAAAAAAAAATGTGATCTTTCCTGAGCCTTCCAGTTAACATTCCCACTAACACTGTGATTCACGATCACCACTCCCAACAGAGCAACAGCATATCCATAAGCCCCACAGAGAGCTTCACTCTTCGTGGCTAATTGGATTGCACCAGGAACCACCATTCCACTCAAACCAGAAACCATATGAGAGACGGAGAGTCACAAGCCGAGAAATGAAGGGTCCTCTATGTTTGTAAAGATGGTATCATGGGGGCACCTGGGTGGCTCAGTGGGTTAAGCCGCTGCCTTCGGCTCAGGTCATGATCTCAGGGTCCTGGGATCGAGTCCTGCATCGGCCTCTCTGCTCAGCAGGGAGCCTGCTTCTCTCTCTCTCTCTCTCTGCCTGCCTCTCTACTTGTGATCTCTGTCTGTCAAATAAATAAAATCTTTAAAAAAAAAAAAAAAAGACGGTATCATGTTATTCCATTATGGAGGGGGGAGGAGGAAGAACAGGGGAAAGGGAGGGTTTTTTGTTCTGCTGCTCAGTGAAAGTACAAACAGAACCTGATTATGAGACTGGACACATTCAGTTCTTGGCAGTAAAGTAGCTCACCAGATGTATATTTCTGTTGGTTGTCCTAATTACAGATGAGTAAAATAATCTATTGCTTTCTTTTCAACTCCCCAAAGGTAAATGTTTATATGCACATCTTAGGAAATAAACTGCAACCTCCAAATAGCTATTAATTTCCTATATTTTTAGAGAAAAATCTAGGGTTCAGGCATGAAAAGATGAGCCTGGTAGGGGGTCATGAACCTGTACATCTGTTCACCAACTCTGGAAGTTACAGCTTTGAGACAGATGGCCGAGGCGTCTTTCCTTTCGAGAGTACAGGCTTATCCGGTTTCACTGCCCTTTGCTTTACTGAGCTGCACAGAGATGGCAGTTTTTACCAACTGAAGGTTTGTGGCAACCCTGTGTCGAGCAAGACGATCGGTGCCACTTATCCAACATTTCGTGTCAGTCACATTTTGGTCATTCTCGCAATTCAGACTTCTTCATTATCATTATATTTGTTATGGTGATCTGTGATCTTAATACTGTAAATTGTTTTAGGGAGTCATGAACTGTGCCCATAGAAGATGGTGAACATAATAGATAAATGTTGTGTGTGTTCTGACTGCTCCAACTGGTTGTTCCCCCAACTCATTCCTTCTCCGGGGACCTCCCTACTCCGAGACACAATATTGAAATGAGGCCATTTAATAAGCCTACACTGGCCTCTAAGTGTTCAAGTTAAAGGAAGAGTCACAAGTCTCAATTTAAAGCAAACGCCACAAATGATTAAGGTTAGGAGGAGGGCATGTCAAAAGTCAACAGGCTGAAACATAAGGCCTCTGGCACTAAAAAGTTGGCCAAGATGTGAATGCAAAGGAAAGTTCTTGAAGGAAATTAAAAGTGCTATTCCACTGAACATGCAAATGGTAAGAAAGCAAGACAGCCTTCTTGCTGACATGGAGAAAGTTTTAGTGGTCAGGACAGAAGATCAAACCAGCCACAACATTCCCTTAAACCAAAGCCTAATCCAGACCAAGGCCCTGACTCCTGTAGTCTGTGAAGGCCAAGAGAGGTGAGGAAGGGGCAGGGCAGAAGAAAAAGTGTGAAGCCATCAGAGGCTGGTGCATGAGGTCTGAGGAAAGAAGCCATCTCCAGAACACAAGGTGCAGGGTGAGGCAGCACATGCTGATGGAGAAGCTGCAGCAAGTTCCCCAGAACATCCAGCTGAGAGAGAATTCATAGAGGTGGTCACACCAAACAGCAGATTTTCATGGAGACAAAACAGCCTTCTGTTGGAAGGAGATGCCAATTAGGACTCTCCTAGCTGGAGAGGAGAAGTCAGTGTCTGGCTTCAAAGCTACAAAGGACAGGCTGACTCTTGTGAGAGGCTAATGCAGCTGGTGACTTCAGGTTGAAGCCAATGCACATTTACCATTCCGAAAACCCTAAGGCCCTTAAGAATTATGCTAAATCTACGGTCTGTGCTCTAGAAATCATACAACAATGCCTAGATAACAGCACATCTGTTTACAACATGGTTTACTATTTTAACCCCACTGGTAAGACTACTACTCGGGGCGGGGGGGTGGGGAGAAGACTTTTAATATGACTGCCCATTGACAATGTACCCAGTGCTCTGATGGAGATGGACAATGAAATTAATACTGTTTTTGTACCTGCTAACACAATATCCACCTGTCCATTCTGCAGTCATTTCTATTTTCAAGTCTTATCATTTAAGAAATATGCTTCATAAAAAAATAAAAAAAAAAGAAATACGCTTCATTTAAAAGAAGACAGATATATTTCATAAAGCTACAGTGGTCATAGACAGTGATTCCTCTATGCATCTGGGCAAGTAAATGAAAAACCTTCTGGAAAGGATTCACCATTCTGAATGCTATTAAAAAATTCTGTGATTGGGGCACCTGGGTGGCTCAGTAGGTTAAGCCTCTGTCTTTGGCTCAGGTCATGATCTCAGGGTCCTGGATCGAGCCCCACATCGGCTCTCTGCTCAGCAGGGAGCCTGCTTCCCCCTGTCTCTCTGCCTGCCTTTCTGGCTACTTGTGATCTTTCTCTGTGTTAAATAAATAAATAAAATGTTAAAAAAAAAAAAAAAAGAAGAAGAAGAAAAACATCTGTGATTCACAGGTCAAAATATCAACATGAACAGAAGTTTGGAAGAAGTTGATTCCAACTCTCACAGAGGAATTTGAGGGATTCAAGACTTCTGTGGAGGAAGTAACTGCAGATGCAGCGGAAATTAGAATTAGAAGTGGAGCCTGAAAATGTAAGTGAATTCTAGTCATCTCATGATCAAAAATCTTTTTTAAACTACGTGATTTGTTGGACATCTTGGTGGCTCAGTTGGTTAAGCGTCTGTCTTTGGCTCAGGTCATGATCCCAGGATCTGGGACTGAGTCCCACATTGGGCTCCCTGATTGGGAGTCTTCCCCGTTCCTATTTCTCCCTCTATCCCTCCCTCCAACCTTTGCGAGCTCTCTCTCTCTCTCAAACAAATAAAATCTTTTAAAAAAGGATGTGATTTGTCTTATGTGCTGGTTTAGAAGATCAATTGTTGAAATACTGATGGTCTTTTCCTAGAAACTGGTTGACAAATGATCATTAGGTTTTCAGGCTAGCTCTCACATCTAATTATCCACATCTGTGAAGGATCCAAAGTTTTTCTGTGTTCCCAAATCCCCTTGATCTAACAGAATGCTGGGAAGGGATGGTTCCAGTTTCTTCTGTGTCTTTCCAGGGATTCTTTGTATATACAACCATGTATGTACATGTTCTCACCCTTGCTCCTCTCCTTTTTCTTAACATAAAAATTGGATGTACAACACACTGTCCCTCACATTTGTTTTCCCTTAACAAGGCATGTTAGTGATCACTGCATATCAGTGCAGTACATCAGACATGTTTTTTTTAATAGCTATGTGGAGATAACATGCGTTACTTTTATTTAAAAATTAAAATAGTTTATAAATTTATTCATAATTGAATAGTCTAAGGTAAATTTTAAATTTCCTTTTTTCATTATAAAAGCAGTTAGTAACAGCAATCACCACAAAAGGCAAATCAAGAAGTGAAAAAAATTATCCACAGTGTCACTAAAACTATGTTGGGATAGTTCTTTCAAGAGAGTATTCTTAAAAAGTCTGGTGCATGGAGTGTTTACACCACAATCACCAAACATGCTGTCAAATAGGCAGAGTCTAGGGCACCATCACACACTTACTAAATCAGAAATTCTCAGTTGGTCAAGTGTCTGCGTTCCGCTCAGGTCATGATCTCTAGGTCTTGGGACTGAGTTGGGCTCCCTGCTCAGTGGGGAATCTGTTTCTCTCTCTGCCCATCACCCCCCTTGCTCATGGTCTCTCTCTTTCTCAAATAAATAAAAAAATCTTAAAAAAAAAAAAAAAGAAATTCCAAATATGCAGTCTTAGCCTTACAAGAGTTATAGTTGAAGTTGGATAACCATTACTTGAAGGCCCTTTTCTCTGCCTTAAAAAAAGTTTTACAAAGAAGACAAACAAACAAAAAACCAAATTCTTCGGAACAGAGAACAAATGGCCATCCCAAGAAAGGAGGTGGGGGGGGGGGGGATAGGTGAAGAAGATTACGAGTACATATATCATGAATCAGCACTGATAACGTACAGCATTGCTGAATTAGTGTACTGTACACCTGAAACTAACATAACACTGAATGTTAACTATACTGGAATTAAATTCTTTTAAAATTTAAAAATTAAGAAAATTTGTAATTATATTTTACATGCATTATTGTATTCTCATTTTTTTTTAAGGGTTTTTGAGAGAGAGGGAGAGAAAGTGTGACAGAGTGCACACACATGGAGGAAGGGGCAGAGGGCGATACAGAAAATCTTTTAGCAGACTCTGTGCAGAGTGCAGATCCCCACATGGAACTCAGTCTCATGACCCTGAGATCATGATCTGAGCTGAAACCAAGAGTCAGACATCTAACCAACTGAGCCACCCAGGCACCCCCCTGCACTTTTTCAATCTGTAAAGCTAACGTTTTATAATAAGCATCTTTCCATGTTACTAAATTGTCTTCACTACCGTCATTTTAATGGCCTGCATAAACACTCCCCTGAATGAGCACTTCTTAATTTACTTATCTTTTCCTCTTTTGTTAGACATTTAGGATCATTCAAATTTCACCTTCACAATTCTTCTGTCCTCGGAAACAAGTAAGGAGTTAAGAGCTATGGCTGATACTTAGAGATAAATTTCACTAAGTGCCCATCTAATACAACTTTACTTTCATTTAAGCCATGTTTATCAAAGCCAACCATGTCCAAGTCTTACTAGGGACAACTAAGATGAGGAATTCAAGACTGTAGACCTGTTGAGTTTAAAATCTAGTATAGACAATTTACAATCTAGAAATAATCCGCCAAAGTTCTATTTAATTTGATGGTCTTCGTAGGAGGTTGAGTTTTAACACCTCGAAAACCGCTACTCTTATTATTTCTATCTTATAGATGAAGAAACTGAAATCTAGAGGAATCAAGAAGCTTGCCCAGCATCACAAAGTGGAAGAATAGAGATTTGTACCTGAACAATGTGATTCTAAGGCAGGGTGATTCTAAGGCAGAGATCAGCAAAGTTTTCCTGCAAAGGGCCAGACGGTAGATATTTTAGGCTGTGGGATCAAATGGTCACTGATGCAAGGACTTGACTCTGCTATTGCAGAGTTAAAGTATCCGACAATAGTCTAATGAATGGGCATGGCCATCCTCCAATAAAATATACCTGCAAAGAGACGCCCTTGCTCTAAGGCATATATATATATATATATTCATTCTTTACTTTGTGCTATTATGCTGTTTCATCCAGCCAGTCTGATATATTGAGACTTCTAGGTAGATATAAGGTTGCAAAAGGAATAAAAGGAGCCTGCCCTCAAGAAGTTTGAGGATGAGAAAAAGACAATGTGACTTTGAGTAAGGCATTTAACCTCTGTTAATGACTCAATTTTTTTTTTTAAATATTTTATTTGACAGACAGAGATCACAAGTAGGCAGAGAGGCAGGCAGAGAGAGAAAGGAGGAAGCAGGCTCCCTGCTGAGCAGAGAGCCTGATGTGGGGCTTGATCCCAGGATCCTGGAATCATGACCTGAGCCGAAGGTAGAGGCTTTAACCCACTGAGCCACCCAGGCACCCCAATGACTCAATTTTAAAGCTACAAATATTGTTAAATAATATTTTTCCTTATACAATATGGATGTTGTGAAAAATAATGAGACAGCTTATATATTATCATTTACTCAGCTGGATGTAATTTCTTTTCTTTTTTTTTTTTTTTTTAAGATTTTATTTATTTATTTGACAGAGAGATCACAAGTGGATCAGAGAGGCAGGCAGAGAGAGAGGGGGAAGCAGGCTCTCTGCTGAGCAGAAAGCCCAATTAGGGGCTGGATCCCAAGACCCTGAGATCATGACCTGAGCCAAAGGCAGACGCTTAACCCACTGAGCCACCCAGGCACCCCTGAATGTCATTTCTTTTTAATGTTAAATTGGTGCTTGGTCTTTATTGGTCCCAAAGGAGATGAGTAAATAAATCAATCTTTTCTTTGCTCACATAGGAAAACCTTTATGTTAATAACTAGAAATTTTTATCGATTTGATTGCCACATACTTTTATTTTTATGGAGCACTATTAAAATTTAGGTGGCTCAGTCGGTTGGGGGTCTGCCTTCAGCTCAAGTCATGGTCTTGAGGGGCCTGGGATCGAGCCCCTCATCAGGCTCCCTTCTCAATGGGGAGTCTGCTTCTCCCTCTCCCTCTGCCCTTCCTGCCCCCACTTGTGCTCTCTCTCTCAAATAAATAAATAAAAATAAAATAAAGTTTATGTTACATTGTATTTTCCCTCGGGACCAAAGAACTTTTACATTTTCATTTTTTTAACATGATGGGAAATAAAAAAATCCATATAATTCAGAAACATTGTACTATGTCCTCAGCAAGTTACACGTCGAGTATCTTCCTGTTATTTAGGTTTTCTGAGTTATAAAAGTTCTTTGAGTGTATCTCATGAGCAGTTTGACACTCATGGAGGTTCTGAGAAAAAACAGGCAGGAAGAGGCAGACATTTACTTTTAGGGAGTAAAGAAGATAATTTTTAAATTGCTCAAACAACTGCACACTCAAAAATAAAAAGGAATGAACTCCTGCTAGATGGAACAACAGAGACAAATCTCAAAAGCATTATGCTGAGGGAAGTAAGTACAAAAGGCTAGGACTGTGTGCTTCCATTTCTCTGACGTTTGGGAAAGGGCAAAACTACGGGGCCGTACCTTTGATCGGAGGTTGCCAGGGGTTGGGACCAGGAGGAAGGGATGTGAGGGAACTCTTTGATCCCTCACACGGAATGATGGAAATGTCCTATACTTCGACTGTGGTATGGTTAACATGACTATACACAGGCCCAAACTGTACCCAAAAGGGTAATGTTTACTGTATGTAAATTAGACCTCAATAAGCTTATCCAAAACTGCTAATGGCAGTTTCTAGTCATTCTTCACAGACTCCTGAGAGGCTCTTGTTTCACTGTGTGAAGGAAGTTTCGGTAAATTAGATCACTCTGTGCTACGATCTGTCTCACTCATATCTTTGCCTCAAACTGCGTGGGAAAATAGAAATTGCTGACCGCTGACATTTTAACTTAGGTTATGTATTACTGCATTCAGAACTGTTTCTAGAGCCAGTATTTCAAGAACATTCACTGGGAGTCTACCAACTGCTGGGCAGTGACAGAGCAGCAAACATGACCCAGATCCCTGCTCTCTTGGAGCTCACATTCCAAAGGATTGCCAATAGCTCACATTTATTGAGTGCTTACAATATGCCAGATGCTACGTGGACCGACATTTATTTCATTCAGCTACTAAGTGGGCAAACACTATTATTATCATTCTCATTTTCGGGTGAGGAAACTTGAAACCCTGAGAGTTAAGCACACATAGGTCCAAGGACACAGGGCTAGTAAGCAGCAGGAGCTCAGGCCAACTGCTCCCTAGTCCACACTCTTAGCCACTCTGTCTCTGTGCACTGAAGGGTACCGGTCAGCACAAAAGCTATACTTACATAGTCCCAGAATATCATTACTAGAGGCTTAGGAAACGCCTTTAACATGAAAGAAATCTATCCTATTTACCCAGAAACAATGTTACCTCATGATATAGGGTTAAGCAACATTAAGAGATCATTTTTCTCAGAAGGAAATGTGAATTAACATACATAAATATCTTATACCTTATAGTCAAAGAAATAAAGGAAAATGAGATTTAACATTTTGCTTATGAAATTAGTGAGCAAAGAATTCAGACTGCAAAGATTAATGTGTTATAAATGGAAATGGAAATTACTATAGTTTGAAAGGCAGTTTACATTCTGAGTCATAAAATACTTACTTCTTTTAACTTACTTCTTTTGACCTAGTTTTTCCATTTATAGGACTTTATCTTGGAGCACCTGGGTGGCTCAGTTGGTTAGGCACTGCCCTTAGCTCAGGCCATGGTCAGGGCTCTGGGATTGAGCCCCAGGCTGTCAAGCTCCCTGCTCAGCAGGGAATCTTCTTTTCTCCCCCTTCGTCCCCCAAACACACGCGCTCTCTCTCTCACACATAAATATATAAAATCTTTTTCTTTAAGGTAGTCTAATTTTCTTTTTTATTTATTTATTTGACGGAGAGAGAGCATGTGCACAAGTAGGCAGAGCGGCAGGCAGAGGGAGAAAGAGAAGCAGGCTCCCCGAAGAGCAGAGAGCCAATGCGGGGCTGGATCCCAGGACCCTGGGATCATGACCTGAGCTGAAGGCAGATGCTTAGCCGACTGAGCCACCCAGGTGACCCAATAAATAAAATCTTATATCTTATATAATATATAATTATATTATATATAATATATAATAATATATTATATATATTATTATATATATTATATATTATATTAAATCTTATATATGTCTTTATCTTTAGGAAATAATCTAACAGATGGAAAAGAGTTATGCATGTAAAAATCTTTGTTGTAGCAAGTGATACAGATTTATAAAAACATTTATTATATAATTTAGTATATAAACAATTTAAAAATCCAAGCTTAAAAATTAAAATTAAAATAAAACCTACACAGCTCTGATTGAAATCTGTCCTTTTCAGCAAAGTAGGTATTTGTAGTCTCACCTGCTCTGGTTTGGCTGTAGGTAACATCAGGTAAAAGAATGATAAGCAGAAGTGTGCCAAACCAAAAAATAGGCATCAAGATTTTAAAAAGGAAGAGAGTTCGTTTGCCAGAAGTACGAAGAGTCTGGTGGACATGTGTGACAGTATCAGGCCCCAAATTATATCAATCTGTGGGACTTCATTTTTTCTCATCTCCAAATGCCAGAAGAGAATAGAGTTTTTTCCTTTCCACAGTCCTTCCTAATTTTACACATTGCCAAAAACACGTAAATTTATGCAAAAGCAAAGTGCTATTTTAGTCCTTCCTGATGGAATCACTTTTATTGTTATCTTCCTATAAAAACAAACATCTCATGCTGAGCTACCCCTACAAATCCAAAGGCTGAGAACTAATTATTACAATTACCAGGGATAATGAACATTTTTCAGCTAATTATTTTCCTTAGAGACACTAATGGTTTCAGGTTTTTTTTTTTTTAACTATAGATCTTACCTAGGATGAAGAGTACCTCTGTGGTTTTCTTACCCTATCCAGACTCAATAAAGCTTTTGTCTGGGGTCCTGTGTGTCTCCCTCCTACTGTAGGGCACATCTTCAGGATAAAAGGTAATGAGGATATATTTACCCATATTCTGGTCTACCTTACAAACTGCAGGAGGGTCAAGTGCAGGAGCTCCTGGGGCAGAGAGTACTGAGAGTGAAAGCAGGACAGGTAGGCAAAGGTGAACATGCTGAAACCATCCTGCATGTATCATTTTATTTTCACAAATCAATTTATGCCTGCTTGGGAAAGGCAGGCATAACTGTCCTCATTTTACTGGTGAAGAAATTGAGGTTTCTGAGGTTTAAGCAGCTTGCCCAAAGTCACTTAGCTGCCAAGGGGCAAAAGGAGTATTCAAACCTGGATTCAGTGCCGTCACTTCAACCGGTGTCCTTAATTACCTGTCATGCAGCACCTGTCTTCTGCTGAAGAAGGATATGTCATGTGCACAATCTGCTCATATTAACATGAACTTTATAAGTAGCTTGCTTTAAAAATTAGGTAGCAAAATAGTATGAAATCTGACCCTATTTGAAATCTGGGATGGTTAAAATATCAAAATACGGGAGTGACTTTGCTGTGAATTCTCTGGTATGGCTGCTTTTGCTAGGTTTTTTATAATAAATAGGCATCAATTTTTAGAGAAACCCTAATTCCAATTAAAGTTATTTTTAAGATTTTAATATATTTTTTTTTAAATCAAGGATAAGAGGCCAGATACCATGTACCCAGCAGGCTGGAGAAGAGGCTACTGGGACTAGTTAGTCCTGGTGATGACGGATGGCATTTGCACAGTGTGACCATGGCTAGAAAGATTTTACCTGGCTTTCCTAAACGGACCCTCCCTCAAGAAATAGGAGAAAACTGTGATACAGAAGTAAGTGCCAGGACTTTTTTTTTTTTTGCCTCTGTGGATACTAATGATATCTTTTTTTTCCCTTTCATGATAACTTTAAACCAGGGCTTTTTTTTTTTTTTTTAAAGATTTATTTATTTATTTTAGAGAGAGGGAGAATCTCAAGAAGACTTCCCACTGAGTGAGGAGCCGGATGGGCTCCAGTTCACACCCCACGATCACAACTGGAGCTGAAACAGAGTCAGATGCCCACCCAACTGGACTACCCAGGCGCCTCCCCCACTCCCCACCTCCGCCCATGCCAGGACTTTAAGAGTGATCACCATCTCCAGGGACGTGAGTTACTGCAACCCTATGAGTGGTAACTGCTCTGCCATCACATGCAGCATGTATCTACTTCTGCATAAGTAGGTGGGAAACATTCCACAGAGAAAGTGACTTTGGAGTGGATATGAAGAAAGAGATTTTTTGCCAGCTGGAGAAGCAAGAGCAGAGCAAAGGGACTTAAAGCTTCCGAGGAGTGAGAGTGCAAGCCTGTGTTTCTCTGGAGTTCAAATAACAATGCCGAAAAAGTGGTTGTGTGCTAGGATCTGTCCTGGATAAGTTCTCCAGCTTCCATCAATATGCAAAATTAGAATTCAGACAGAATCTTTCAAGAGCTGATTGACTGTGGTGTCAGCTCAGTGACATCACCCTGATGGATGTGGCAGTTTGCTGTCCCCTTGTGATACACAGTCTTCACTCTCCATGTTGACATATCACACAGGTGATAGCCAGCCATAAAGATAAGGTATTATTTTCCCCAAAACAAATACCAGGTAGACAAGTTGTGGGTCTTAAGCAGGGATTTATCATCTTCTACAAAATACTAATAGAATAGTTACCAACTGAGCTGAAATGATTACAGCTCCCCAAAATGTCCTTTCCTGAGAGGAACAGGCAGAATACGAACAAGGTCTACCTTTACCCAAGAAGGCAAAAGCTGGATGACCTTTGTTCTTGCCTCGAAGGAGTTATAAAAGACATCAATTTATTCATAGGATTTTCTGTAAGGACCAAGAGACTTTCAGGCAAAAGCGTTATTTTCACAAATTGAAAGAACACAAAAACAGGCCACTCATTTTCAGAAGGCTGTACTTGCATATTCCAAATATTTTAAAGAACATATTTATCCCACAGGAACAACAGGGAAACAGCATTTGGTATTTCTAATTCATCTGTGGAAAAGAGAGTATTTGGACATGCTCAGCTGGGTAAGGTTCTGCCTTCAGCTCAGGTCATAATCACAGGGTCCTGGGATCGAGCCCCACTTTGGGCTTCCTGCTCAGTGGGGAGCCTGCTTCTCCCTCTACTTGTGCTCTCTCTCTCTGACAAATAAATAAATAAAATCTTTTAAAAAAGAGAGTATCTGTAGCAAATGTCAATAACCACCTTTAGAGGCCTTTCTGGTTGTTGTTTTAGGACTACAGGAATGCATGTATGCATGTGTATTTGTTTTACAATTGGCCTCATCCCACTGAGATTCGGGGTGGGTTTTGACAAGTATGTGTTATAACCAAATAACTGTAAAGTATTAACAGAAATTTTAAAGTCCAGACAGGGAAAACATAAGTGAGAGTAGAAATTCAAGACACAATGAAATGAAAGTCACAAATATGCATGCCATAATTAAACTTCAAGTTAGACTTTGGGGCCGTAAGAAGTCAAAATAAAGAGAGAGGCACAATTAGTCCCGTCATTCTCATTAGTAGAAAGGAAAAGGCGAAGAACTCAGGAAAGCAAAGTTTTCTCGGCCTTGAATTTTAAAAGAAAATTCTCAGATGAAGCATTCTTTGGAGGGCACTGAATCGAGACAGCAGACACTGCCCTCAAAACTTCTTGTTAAATGCAATAACTGATTTCTTTTTTCCTCCTGATCATCCTTTGATTAAAAAAAAAATACACACACAAACACAAGAACAACAACAACAGGACAGACATTAAAACCCAGCTTCATGAAGGACATCTTTAAGCGACTGAGGTGATTTTATTCAGCAATTTTATTTCAGACTGACTGACAGGACTCAGGAATTCAAAAACGAGTAGACGGGGCACATTCCTTTCAGGCAGTCTTCCAGAGAAGATACTCATTCATTCAGTCATTTATTTCTTAAGCTTCTCCTAGATACTAAGAATCAAGTTGTGTGATAAGGATTTGAAAGTATGATAAGACATATTCCCAACTCTTAAAGAACTCATGATTTTAGTAAAGTCTGATTTTCAAAGATTTTTTTTTAAAGATTTTATTTATTTATTTGACAGAGAGAGATCACAAGTAGGCAGAGAGGCAGGCAGAGAGAGAGAGAGGAGGAAACAGGCCCCCTGCAGCGCAGAGAGCCCAATGCGGGGCTCGATCCCAGGACCCTGAGATCATGACCTGAGCTGAAGGCAGAGGCTTTAACCCACTGAGCCACCCAGGCACCCCTCAAAGATTTTTTTTTTTAATCAGGGACCTTTTCTCCACAATTTTTTTACAGTAACTCTTCATGGCAACTTAGAAGGGATGAGACAAAGAACAGTATTTTCAGTGCTTCACTAAAAGCACTGATTACCTGATTTCACAGCTTGTCTTTTGTTTCCTGCATGGCCTAAATTTAAAGCCCAGCTCTGCCACTTACTAACGATGTGAACTTGAACCTCAGTTTCCTCATCTGTAAAAGAGAAGTAATTAATAATACTTATCTGATAGGATAATTGTAGGGATGCAATTGAGTTAATAGATGTAAAGCACCTAAAACAGTACTTGGCAAATAGTATTCGGCCAATTTTTGCCAGTGTAAAACATAGTACTAATGTTCCCAAATACTCAGTCCCCTTCCTGGTTCCTCAGGTAGCCCCATGTTACCCTCTGGTATCTTCACTGGTTACAAGGCATTTGCAGGATCCTGTAGGAGGATTATTTATCCCCAATCCACTGGACACTAGCACCTAAGTAGACATGATTAGATATGATTAGAAGCCAATGCATGCTTCTCCGGGCTCTCTCTTTTCCCTCCACTATGAGTACACTATGTCCAAAATAGGGACTGTTCCTTTGACCTGGATTGTGGGACAAAACGACCCAAGGAGGGGTACCTGGGTGGCTCAGTTGGTTGAGCACCTGACTCATGGTTTCTGATCAGGTTGTGATCATGGGTATGGGGATCAAGCCCCACATTGGACTCTAGGCTCTGCATGGAGTCTACTTAGGATTCTCTCTCTCCCTCTGTCCCTCCCCCCACTCATGCATGCACTCTCTCTAAAATAAATAAACAAATAAATAAATCTTAAAAAGAAAAAAAAAAGGGCACAGGGAGCAGTAACAGATCTAATGCCAATTGTAATGTAATGTAGACAAGAACCAAACCTCTGTTCTTGCAAGCCACTGAAATTTCAGGGCGATCTGTTACCACAGACCAGCTGACTAAATAGCTATTATTATTTCAATTTTAACAAAAATAGTTTTGAAAAACTTTTAAAAATCAATAGATAGATCCGTATCTCACATCATCACAGCAGATTCTCCAAACATCTGAATATGTCTAACTGGCTCAGTCAGTTAAGCTTCCAACTCTTGATTAAGTCATGGCTTACGTCATGGTCTCAGCATTGTTGAGATCAGGCCCAGTGGCTCTACACTCAGTGTGGAGTCTGCTTGAGATTCTCTCTCCCTCTCCCACTGCCCTCCCCTTCCATGTGTGCTCACAAGTACCCTCTCTAAAAAAAAAGAAAGAGTAACTTACTTCCTATTCTTTATTACTGCTTCTTTTTTCCCCTTTATCTAGGAACTAAATCCCCTGATAAACCTTAGAGATAATGACGAACATCTCCCTGAGCCCGTTTTTCTACTCTACATGTATATCCTCTGCAGGAGCCAGTGGTTTACAAAATGGAAGTCAGGAGACTGGCTTTCCATGATCTTCCCTAGAAGAATGATGGCCTTGTATGACAAACTAATTTTCATTTTAAAGAAAATTCATTAATGCAGATTTCATAGAAGTTTATTAATAGATTCTCATTGATTCTGTTTTCCTGTCTCAGTCTTTTGTAGTTTTTAGAAAAAGGAGCTTCTAAAAATCATTTTATTCTCTTCCATCAACAACAGCATTTAATCTTCTCTGCACCTCAGAAAGGATGAGTTTCCTCTTCTATGCAAATGCACTGTGCTCATTTTTGGCAAAACGAGTACTGAACAAGTACTTACTGAATAAGTACTGAAGAGAGAAGTTCCTCTCTTCTAATATTAGTATTTTGGACATGAGCTGCTATTCTTATGGGCTTGGAATCTAATGGGGAAAATAAGACAATAAGTAAATAACCAAATGCCTTCAAATCACATTAAGTACTACAAAGAAAATAGAGCATTTTAATGGAGAATGAGGTATGAAGTGAGATGAACTTAACTGGTAAGAGGCAGTTACCCCTTCCTACCTGAGTAGGATAAGGAAAGCACAGCTGGGTAAAAGGCAAGAGGACACTGTTCAGGTGAGGCCCTGAGGTAGAAAAGAGCTCAGGAACTGAAAGAAGGGAATGTTTTCCTTGCTCTCCCCCTTCAGGAAAACAATGAGGAACATGAAATGGAGTTGATGAGCAAGGCCAAAGTTAGATCATGGAGGGGAGCTTCACTGGTTTGGATTTTATTCTGCGAAGAATGGAAAAAGACATTGAGGGTTTTACGTAAGCAAGGGTTGTGATCTGTTTGCATCAATATAAGATGTGTGGAAATGAACTACAGAGAAGCAGGAGTGAAAGTGGAAACACCAATGAAGAGGAAGAAGAGAGCAAGCCAAGAGGAACTGGAGAAAAGTGGAAAGACATGCAGCATATTTTGGAGGTGAAATGTATAAACTCCGCTCACAGACTAAAATTGGGCTGTGGTAGCAAAGAGAGCAAAGGCTAAAGGCTGATGGTATGTTTCTAGCCTGAGGAAGGAGGAATTTGGCACTACACCTGAATGATATGAAGATGAAGAAGGGAAGAATCCATGTAATGCCTGAAGTCGGGAATTCTATTTTGAACAGGTACAATTTAAGATGCCTATGAGATATCCAACTGAAATGTCAGGAAAGAGAGTTGGAGAGCTACAGATGGAATTCAGAGGAGAGATCTGAGCAAGTAATAAACTTGGAAATGATCACACATCGGTGAGAGGGCATTCCCACTGGAGGACAGCTCAGCATGGGGAGTTGATGTCAGAAAGCTGGAAAATATTGATGTGTCAAAAACACAGAAGTCCCTTTGAAGTGGCTCTCACTGGCCAGAAATACTTACTTATTACAAAAAGAAAAAAAGTAATTATACAGTGGAGAAGCCCAGTAGTCACCACCTTAAACAAATTTTCTAAACTAACAGCATCAGTAACAGGATCAATCAAAATCACCTGTCACTGAATAGAATGCAATGAGAACACAGAAAATCACTGTGAAGCTCGCAGAAAGATACTCAACAACCATTATTGAGAGATACCCAGCAAAATAAGTATCTTGAAAATGTTAGATCTATAAAAGTGTTAGAGTCATGAGAATCAAGGAAAGACTGAGGAATGGTTCCAGGTTAGACAGCAAAGGACACAGCAACCAAACACTACATGCGATCTGACCTGGAATTCATTATCATAAAGGACATGATTCAGACAACCAGCAAAACTTGTATAGGATCTGTAGATTAGATGGTAACAATATAATCATGTAAACTTCCTGACTTTGTTATCCTACAGATACCAAGGAGAATGTCCTCATTTGTAGAAAACACAAACTGAAGTATTCTGGAATGTTAGGGTACCATGTTAGTAACTTATTTACAAACAGTTCAAGAAAGGAAAGGTTATCGGTACTGCTCCTGCAATTTTTTTGTAAGTTCGAGGTCTTTTTTTTTTTTTTTTTTTAAAGATTTTATTTATTTATCAGAGAGAGAGGGGGAGAGAGCGAGCATAGGCAGACAGAATGGCAGGCAGAGGCAGAGAGAGAAGCAGGCTCCCCGCCGAGCAAGGAGCCCGATGTGGGACTCGATCCCAGGACCCTGGGATCATGACCTT
>NC_081557.1:247215706-247259350 GCF_022355385.1 Mustela nigripes | reverse complement strand
AGCAGGCTCCCCGCCGAGCAAGGAGCCCGATGTGGGACTCGATCCCAGGACCCTGGGATCATGACCTGAGCCGAAGGCAGCTGCTTAACCAACTGAGCCACCCAGGCGTCCCCGAGGTCTTTTTTTTAAAAGCAACAAACTGCAATAATATACCTACATATCAGATTGTAAACATTAAAAGACTGACTAATACTAAGTATTTGTGAAGACATGAAGTATCAAAAACCACCATAGAGCACTGGAGAGGGTTAAGACTGGAACAATCATTTTAGGAAAAATCATATCCCCTATGACTCAGAGACAGCATTTTTACAGAATCTCCTAGATGTGAGTACCAAGATGTTTCATGTGGTGCTGTTTATTAGAATCAAAAACTGGAAATAGCTTACATATTCACCATAATAGAAGAAACCAGTAAATTGTTTATGGTATTTATATAGTGAAATATCACACTACAAAAATGAATTAGAGTAACATTCATCAACAAAGATGGACTCATACATAACATGAATGAAAGAAGCAAATACAGCCATTTAACAAAGTTCAAAATAACTAAACTACGTTGTTTAGATGGTAAAAACTGAAGAAATGTAAGAAAACAACTGTCACAAAATTCAAGGCAGGGAAGATGAGAGGGAATGGGTTATGAGGGTGAAAGACGCATAGAGAGTAGGGGTGGTTTCTGGATGTTGGCAGTGTTCCATTCTTTGCCATCAGATTGGTGCTCATTGTATCGTTTTTTGGCAAAGTGTACATAATGATTTGTGTACTTTCTGAATATATATAACATTTCCTAATTTTAAAGTTATTAAAAACAACTATCTACATTTACTGAAAGATTACGGTTTGCCAGGTACTATATTGAACACAAATACATGTTATCCCATTTAAACTTTCCCAGCCTATGCAGCAGATACCATTACTGTATTCTCCATTTTACATATGTAAAATACATACTGAAGCTTCATAAATTATTTCACTTCCACACTAACAAATGGGGATATGACTACATTGGGGCTTACCTGAAACTTACAAATACAGCCATACAGCTGGGCGTTCAAGAATTGCTTTAATTTTTCTCTATTTTTCAATACATGTCATTAGAATTTGGACTTTTGGGGGCTCCTGGGTGGCTCAGTGGGTTAAGCCTCTGCCTTTGGCTCAGGTCATGATCTCAGGGTCCTGGGATTGAGCCCCACATTGGCCTCTCTACTCAGTGGGAAGCCTGCTCTCTCTGCTTGCCTCTCTGCCTACTTCTCTACTGACTTGTGGTCTCTCTCTCTCTCTGTGTCAAATAAATAAAATCTTTTAAAAAAAGAAGAATTGGGGCTTCTTATGAGATTTCTCTATGAATTTCCTTATTATTTAGTGTGGTGCTTTAAAATTAAGGCTTAATAAGTATTGCTGACTAGCTCAACAATCTGTTATTTCCAATGGAACCATAAACTGTTATGTAATCTCCTGAGATATGTTTTAGTCTATTAATAAGAGCCAAGAGCTTAAGTTTTCGATTATAAGGCAAAAGACCTTAAAGACATTTGAACTAGGAAACATTTACAATGAAACCAAAGCCAAGAGGTATGCATGACTTTGACAACAAGAATGAGTATAAACATGTTACAGCAATCTCAAGGAGACCAATGGACTTGAGACAGTGTCCCATGTCCAGCTGATATGAAAAAGCTATTAAAGAGTTACAATAAAGGGGCGCCTGGGTGGCTCAGTGGGTTAAGCCGCTGCCTTCAGCTCAGGTCATGATCTCAGGATCCTGGGATTGAGTCCCGTGTCGGGCTCTCTGCTCAGCAGGGAGCCTGCTTCCCTCTCTCTCTCTGCCTACTTGTGATCTCTGTGTGTCAAATAAATAAATAAAATCTTAAAAAAAAAAAGAGTTACAATAAAAAATGGAGGCTCAAATAAATAAATAAATAAATAAATAAATAAAATACAGGCTCTTACTGCTAGGATAAATGAGGCGGAAGAGAAAATTAGTGATATAGAAGACCAAATGATAGAGAATAAAGAAGTTGAGAAAAAGAGAGGTTAACAACTATTGGATCACGAGGGGAGAAGTCAAAAGATAAGTGATACCATAAGATGAAACAATATTAGAATAATTGGGATCTCAGAAGAAGAAAGAGAGAGAGGGGCAGAAGGTATACTGGAGTAACTTATAGCATAGAGTTTCCCTAATTTGGGGAAAGAAACAAGCATGAAAATCCAGAAGGCACAAAGAACCCCCCTCAAGATCAACAAAAATGGGTTAACACCCTGTCATCTAATAGTAAAACTCACAAGTCTCAGTGACAAAGAGCAAATCTTGAAAGCAGCATGGGACAAGAAGTCTATAAAATGCAATGGTAAGAATATTAGATTGGCAGCAGACCTATACACAGAGACATGGGAGGCCAGAAAGGATGAGCATGATATATTCAGACCACTAACCAACAAAAATATGCACCCAAGAATACTATACCCAGCTAGGCTGTCATTGAAAATAGGAAGAGAAATAAAAAGCTTCCAGGACAAACAAAAACTAAAAGAATTTGCAAACACCAAAACAGCCCTGCAGGAAATATTGAAAGGTGTCCTCTAAGCAAAGACAGAGCCTAGAAGTAATAGACCAGAAAGGAACAGAGACAATATACAGTAATAGTCACCATACAGGTGATATAATAGCACTAAATTCATATCTTTCAACAGTTACCCTAAATGTAAATGGGCTAAATGCCCAATCAAAAGACACAGGGTATCAGAATTGATTAAAAAAAATAAAAAAACAAGATCCATCAATATGCTGTCTACAAGAAACTCACTTTAGACCCAAAGACACCTCCAGATTTAAAGTGAGGGGGTGGAAAACAATGTACCATGCTAATGGACATCAAAAGAAAGCTAGGGTGGCAATCCTTATATCAGACAAATTAGATTTTAAGCCAAAGACTATAATAAGAGATGAGGAAGGACACTATATCACACTTAAAGTGTCTGTGCAACAAGAAGAACTAACAATTTTAAATATATATGCCCCTAACATGGGAGCAGCCAATTATATAACCCAATGAATAAAATCAAAGAAACACATTGACAATAATACAATAATAGTAGGGGATTTTAACACCCTCCTCACTAAAATGGACAGATCATCTAAGCAGAAGTTCAATAAGGAAATAAAGGCTTTATTTTTTTTTAAGATTTTTTATTTTATTTATTTGACAGAGACACATCACAAGTAGGCAGAGAGGCAGGCAGAGAGAGAGAGAGGAGGAAGCAGGCTCCCTGCTGAGCAGAGAGCCCAATGCGGGACTCGATCCCAGGACCCTGAGATCATGACTTGAGCCAAAGGCAGCGGCTTAACCCACTAAGCCACCCAGGCGCCCAGGAAATAAAGGCTTTAAATGACACACTGGACCAGATGGACATCACAGATATATTCAGAACATTCTGTCCCAAAACAACAGAATACACATTCTTCTCTATTGCACATGGAATATTCTCCAGAGCTGATCACATACTGGATTACAAATCAGGTGTCAACTGGTATCAAAACACTGGGATCATTCCCTGCCTATTTTCAGCTCACAATGCTTTGAAACTAGAGCTCAACCACAAGAGGAAAGTTGGAAAGAACTCAAATACATGGAGGCTAAAGAGCATCTTACTAAAGAATGAATGGGTCAATCAGGAAATTAAAGAGGAATTTTTAAAAATTCATGGAAACAAATGGAAAAAACAACAAACAAGCACACAACTGTTCAAAATCTCTGGGATGCAGCAAAGGCAGTCCTGAGAGGAAAGTATATAGCTATACAGGACTTTCTCAAGAAACAAGAAAGGTCTCAAGCACACAACCTAACTCTACACCTAAAGGAGCTGGAGAAAGAACAGCAAATAAAGCCTAAACCCAACAGGAGAATAGAAATAATAAAGATGAGAGCAGAAATCAATAAAATACAAACCAAAAGAACAGTAGGATAGAGCAACAAAACTAGGAGCTAGTTCTTTGAAAGAATTAATAGATTGATAAAACCCTGGCCAGACTTAACAAAAAGAAAAGAGAAAGGATCCAAATAAATAAAATCATGAATGAAAGAGGAGAGATCACAACCAACACCAAAGAAATACAAACAATTATAAGGATATATTATGAGCAACAATACGCCAGCAAATTTGACAATCTGGAAGCAACAGATGTATTCCTAGAGACACAGAAACTACCAAAAATGAGCCAGAAGAAATAGAAAACCTGAATAGACTCAAAACCAGTAAGGAAATTGAAGCAGTAATCAAAAATCTCCCAACAAACAAGAGCCCTGCATCAAACGGCTTCCCAGGGGAATTCTACAAAACATTTAAAGAAGAATTAATACCTATTCTCCTGAAACTGTTCCAAAAAAATAGAAATGGAAGGAAAACTTCCAACCTCATTTTATGAAGCCAGCATTACCTTGATCCCCAAACCAGACAAAGACTCCATCAAAAAGGAAAATAACAGACCAATATCCCTGATGAACATGGATGCAAAAATTCTCACCAAAATACTAGCCAATAGGACCCAGCAGTACATTATAAGGATTATTCACCATGACCAAGTGGGATTTATTCCAGGGCTGCAATGATGCAAAAATCAATCTTGTCATACACTAGAGTAATCAAAAAGAAAGAACAAGAACCATATGATACTCTTGGGGCACCTGAGTGGCTCAGTTGTTAAGTGTGTGCCTTTGGCTCAGGTCATGATCCCGGAGTCCTGGGACTAGGTTCCGCTTCGGGCTCTCTGCTCAGCAGGAGGCCTGCTTCTTTCTTGCCCACTCCCTCTGCTTGTGTTCCCTTTCTCACTATATCTCTCTCTGTCAAATAAACAAATAAAAATGTTTTAAAAAAAGAGAGAGAGAGAGAACCGTATGTTATTCTCAATACGTGCAGAAAAAGCATTTGACAAAGTACAGCATCCTTTCTTGATCAAAACACTTCGGTGTAGGGATAGAGGGTGTATACCTCGATATCATAAAAGCCATCTATAAAAAAACCCACAGCAAATAGCATTCTCAACGGGGAAAAATGAAGATGTCCACTATCACTACTGCTATTTAATATAGTACTAGAAGTCCTAGCTTCAGCAATCAGACAACAAAAATAAATAAAAAGCATCTGAATTGGCAAAGAAGAAGTGAAACTCTCACTCTTTGCAGATGATACGATACTTTATGTGGAAAACCCAAAAGGCTCCACTCCAAAACTTCTAGAACTCATATAGAAATTCAGTAGAGTGGCAGGATATAAAACCAATGCACAGAAATTAGCTCCATTTCTATACACTGACAACAAGACAGAAGAAAGAAAAATTAAGGAGTTGATCCCATTTATAATTGTACCCCAAACCATAAGGTCCCTAGGAATATATCTAACCAAAGAGGCAAAGAATCTGTACTCAGAAAACTATAGAGTACTTATAAAAGAATTTGAGGAAGACACAAAGAAATGGAAAAACATTCCATGCTCATGGATTAGAAGAACAAATATTGTGAAAATGTTTATTCTACCTAGAGCAATCTACACATTTAATGCAATCCCTATCAAAATAGTATCAACTTTTTTCAAAGAAATGGAACAAAAAAATCCTAAAATTCATATAGAACCAGAAAAGACCCCAAATAGCCAGAGGAATGTTGAAAAAGAAATCCACAGTTGGAGGCATCACAATTTCAAACTTCAAGTTCTATTACAAAGCTGTCATCATCAAGACAGTATGGTACTGGCATAAAAACAGACACATAGATTAACAGAACACATGAGAGAGCTGAAAAATGGACCCTCAACTCTATGGTCAACTAATCTTCAACAAAGCAGGAAAGAATGTCCAATGGAAAAAAGACCGTCTCTTCAACAAATGGTGTTGGGAAAGTTGGACAGCCACATCCAGAAGAATGGAACTTGCATACAGAAGAATGAAACTTATATCACACATAAAAATAGACTCAAAATGGATAAAAAACCTCAATGTGAGACAGGAATCCATCAAAATCCTTGAAAAGAACACATGCAGCAACCTTTTCGACCTCAGCCACAGCAACTTCTTCATAGAAACATCACCAAAGGCAACAGAAGCAAGGACAAAAATGAACTATTAGGACTTCATCTGGATAAAAAGCTTTCACACAGCAAAGGAAACAGTCAACAAAACCAAAAGACAACTGACAGAATGGAAAAAGACATATCAAATAAAGGACTAGTATCCAAAATCTATAAACAACTTATCAAATGCAACACCCAAGGAACAAATAATCCAATCAAGAAAAGGGCAGAAGACATGAACAGACATTTCTGCAAAGAAGACATCCCAATGGCCAACAGAAACATGAAAAAGTGCTTAATGTCACTTGGCAATGGGGAAATACAAATCAAAACCACAGTGAGATACCACTCCACACCAGTCAGAACGGCTAAAATTAATCAGTGAGGAAACAACAGGTGTTGGCTACGATACAAAGAAAGGGGAACCCTCCTACATTGTTGATGAGAATGCAAGCAGGTACAGCCACTTTGGAGAACAGTGTGGAGGTTCCTCAAAAAGTTGAAAATAGAGCTACCCTACGATCCAGCAATTGCATTACAGGGTATTTAACCTAAAGCTACAAATGTGGTGATCCGAAAGGGCACGTGAACCCGAATGTTTACAGCAGCAATGTCCACAATAGCCAAACTATGGAAAAAGCCTAGATGTCCATCAACAGATGAATGGATAAAGAAGCTGTGGTATATTTAAATACAATGGAATATTATGCACCCATCCAAAAACCCCAATATCTTGCCATTTGCAATGACATGGTATTATGCTAAGTGAAATAAGCCAATCAGAAAAAGACAAGTATTGTATGAGCTCACTGATACGAGGAATTTGAGAAACAAGATAGAGGATCATAGTGGAAGGGAGGGAAAAAATGAAACAAGATGAAACCAGAGAGGGCGACAAATCATAAGACTCTTAATCTCAGAAAACAAACTGAGGGTTGCTGGAGGGGAGGTGTGAGAGGGAGGGGTGGGATGGCTGGGTGATGGACAGTGGGGAGGGTATGGTGAGTACTGGGAATTGTCTAAGACTGATGAATCACAGAGCTGTACCCCTGAAACAAATGATACATTATGTTAATAAAAAAATTCATAATGCACATTAATTAATTAAAGACTGAAAAGTCCTGGGGCACCTGGGTGGCTCAGTTGATTGAGCAGCCCACTGTTGATTTTGGCTGAAGACATGGTCTCAGGGTCCTAAAGCCTATAAACTGTTTTAAGGAGTATCATCCAGTCTCAAACTTATTTAGGCATGAACACTTTTACTTATGAGCATTCTTTGTAATAGTGTTCCATGGAATACCACTTGGGAAATGCTGACACAGGTATATCTCTGGTGTGTATAACCAAAAATAAATGAGAAAATCTGAATGAAACATCTGGAATGAGAAATGAGATATAACAGATGGATGAGGTTAAAATGGTAAGAGGATTGTATATAAGCTTTGTATTTAAATTTTTGAAAATACACAAAATGGATGATTTTTAAGAAAAATATGCATTAACAAAATTTATTCAGAAAGAAGTAGAAAAAGGAATATTTTTTTTTTAAGATTTTATTTATTTGACAGAGAGAGCGAGAGAGGGGACACAAGTAAGGGAGTGGGAGAGAGAGAAGCAGGCTTCCTGCCAAGCAGGGAGTCCCATGTGGGGCTTGATCCCAGGACCCTGGGATCATGACCTGAGCCAAAGGCAGATGCTTAACCAAATGAGCCACACGGTTACCCCCAAAAAGGAATAATCTAATAATCATGAAAGAAATTTAAAAATGTATGATTCAACACTCCATTTAATAGGCTGTAGCCCAAGTACAGACAAAATCTATTAGATCTTCTTAGAACAGAAGAGCTTTCTACTCTCTGGCATCCAGTTACTCTGGTTCTCACCACTATTATCCCTTTCTAGGATTACCACAAGGACCTTCCAACTAGTGTGACTCCATTCTTTCTTCCCTCCCTCGCCAACAAGTGAGGATCATCTAATAAAGGAATTTGATCATGTCACTTCTCTGACGAAAATCCTTTAATGGGTCCCTGTTAATCTCAGGAGGAAAGTCCATACCTCTGGTCATGTTCTACAAGGCTCTGAGAGTTCTGGTCTCTGGGAAGCACTCTAGTCTCATCTCTCAACTCTCACTTCTCCCACTCTTGCTCTAGTCCTACTAACATTTTTCCTTTTCTCAGAAGCTCTATGTTCTCCCTCACTTTCAAATCTTCCCACAGGCTCTTCCATCTCTCAGGACATTCTCCATTCCACCACCCACTACCTCTTTTGAGTGGACATTCTTACTTAAGTGTCAGGTTAAGCACTACTTCTTCTGGAAAGCATTTTCTGATTTCCCCAAACCTGAGACAGAGGATCTTCCTATTTTTTTCTCCACAGGCCATGTACTTTCCTTATTGTAGCACTTAATAACACTGACTTTTAATTTCCTGGTCCCTTAACTCCATCCCTCAACAGACTACAAGCTCCGAGATGGCAGAGATTTTATCTTCTTGTTCACCATTTAATCCCCAGTGCCTAATAACATTCCAGGCACATAACAGAAGTTCAATATAAGTTTATTAAAAGAATAAATGAAGTTTAACATTGATACCAAAGATACAAAAGATAGCACCTACAATAAAACTGTAGGTTAATCTCATCCATGAGTAAAGATGTAAAATCTGAATTAGAATGTTAGTGAATCAAATCCAGCAGTCTAATAAAAGATTAATACATCATGATCAAGGTAGGTTTACTCTAAAACTACAAGGATGACTCAGCATTAGGAAACCTGAAAAGAAAAATTATATAATCATTTTGATAGATGATAAAGAATATTTGATCCACTTCAAAATTCATCATGATGAACTGACTCAGTATATTTAAAATAGAAAGATATTTAACTTTATATAAAGAATTTATTATAAAAGAATAGAAAATTCAACCTTAATGGTGAATCAACAGAAACAAAAACAAATGAGACAGGAGGCCTGTGAAAATGACTATTACTGTTTTGTATATTTTAGCTGAAAGGCAGTAAGACAAAAAGAAAGCCACAGTAAAAACATTGGAAAAAGAAACAAAATTATAATCATTTCAGCTTATGGTTATCTGCCTTGATACTACTTCGGACTAAATGCAAATTTTAAGAAGTTTCCAGTTACATAAGCTAGTCAGAAAGTATAATAGAAGAAAAAAGTGCCTTAATGAAAAAAAATATATATATAAAGTTCCTGAAAATGATCTTAACAAATAAAATATAGAACTTAATGAAAACTTCCCCCAAAGTAACCTCTAACTCAAGTCCAACCAAGTCAATGAAATTTCTGTCTGGAATTGGATTTTAAAATCTGATATTCTTCTTTTTATTTGACAGAGAGAGATCACAGTAGGCAGAGAGGCAGGCAGAGAGAGAGAGGGAAGCAGGCTCCCTGCTCAGCAGGGAGCCCAATGCGGGACTCGATCCGAGGACCCTGAGATCATGACCCGAGCCAAAGGCAGCGGCTTAACCCACGGAGCCACCCAAGCACCCCTGATATTCTTCTTTTTTAAAAGGCTTTTATTTATTTATTTGAAAGAGAGAGAGAGTATGCACACGAGTCAGCATGAATGCAGGGGGAGGGGAGCAGAGGGAGAGGGAGAAAAAGATTTTCTACTGAGCAGGTAGGGGGCTCGATCCCAAGACCCTGAGATCATGACCACAGCTGAAGGCTTAACTGATTGAGGAACCCAGGTGCCCCCTGATATTCTTCTAATCAAATAAGCAATAGATAATATGTAAAAAAAGAAATTGTGAAAATCAATGAAAATTGGCTTGCCTTAGCAGATGGTAGATGGGATATAACACTGAAACTTCAGTAATGTGTTACCATAAAAGGAATATCCAGAAATAATCATGGGGACAGACTAGAAAATACATGAATAGATCGGAATTTACTAGAATTTAGTATAGGTAACATTTGGACTTTGAAGCTAACATGGAAAGAATGTATGGTTGAATAAATTTCCTTCTGACAAACAAGTAAACATTTGAGAAAAACTAAGATAGGTGAAAACTTTATGAGTTCTTATACACAAGTAGATTAAAAGAACAAATATTTTTTAAAATAATAAATATTTTAAGGGCACCTGGGCGGCTCAGTGGGTTAAAGCCTTCGGCTCGGGTCATGATTCCAGGGCTCTCTGCTCAGTAGGGAGTCGGCTTCCCTTCTTCTCTCTCTCTGCCTGCCTCTCTGCCTACTTGTAATCTCTGTCTGTCAAATAAATAAACAAAATTTTAAAAATAGTAATAATAAATATTTTAGACACTCACCAGAATACTAAAAGAAAATGTTATAGTGCTGAAAGAAGCAGGCTTTTACAAGCATGAAAACAAAGCCAAAATCATGAGAGAAAAGATTAGTAGAGAGAATTACAGAAAAATTCCAATTCCAATTAACATAAAATATCTAGCATAAAAGTTTTGTTTTTTTTTTTAAAAAGGTAAATTGGGAAAATATTTGATAATCCCCAGATTTCTTTTCTTTTTTTTTTTTTTTAAAGATTTTATTTATTTATTTGACAGAGAGAAATCACAAGTAGTCGGAGAGGCAGGCAGAGATAGAGAGAGAAGCAGGCTCCCTGCTGAGCAGAGAGCCCGATGCGGGACTCTATCCCAGGACCCTGAGATCATGACCCGAGCCGAAGGCAGCGGCTCAACCCACTGAGCCACCCAGGCGCCCCGATAATCCCCAGATTTCTGACGGATATAGGGAAATGGGTCTTTTTCTTGCAAGATCAATAGTACAAAACGGTGTTTTCAGAAGGGCATTCTGGAAATATTTTCACAAAAAAATAAAGATGAAGAAATAGAATCAACTACAAATGCTATAATTAGAGAAGTGATTAAATTATGGCATAACCATGTAATAAAATACTATCTAGCCTTTAAATATCATAATATAGATCTATATTTTTGATATGGAAGAACACTAATGATATTTCAAAAAGAAAAAAGGTTTAAGAAATAATCTGTGTAGGGGCGCCTGGGTGGCTCAGTGGGTTAAGCTGCTGTCTTTGCCTCAGGTCATGATCTCAGGGTCCTGGGATCGAGTCCCGCATCGGGCTCTCTGCTCAGCAGGGAGCCTGCTTCCCTCTCTCTCTCTCTCTCTGCCTGCCTCTCCATCTACTTGTGATCTCTCTCTGTCAAATAAATAAATAAAATCTTAAAAAAAAATAATCTGTGTAGTATAATCCCTTTGCTATAAAAGTTTTACATAGACAAAAGAATATTAACAATGGCTATTTCTGGGTATAAGAAACTGGGTGATTTTTATTTTATTCTTTAAAATTTTTCCTAGACTCTGATTTTTTTCAGTGAATATCTATTACTTAAGTAGTAAGTAAGGCAAACTTGTTCAAAATAAGAGAAACTTATTATATAAAAAGAAGCTTTTTTTTTAAAGACTTTATTTATTTACTTGACAAAGAAAGAGAGAGCTAGGCAGAGGGAAATGGAAAAGCAGGCTCCCTGCTGAGCAGGGAACCTGAAGCAGGACTTGATCCCAGGACCCTTGCATCATGACCTGAGCCAAAGGCAGATGTTTAACCAACTGAGCCACCCAGGTACCCCTTTTTAAAATTTTTTAAAGATTTTATTTATTTATTTGACAGAAAGAGAGAGAGAGCACAACTAGGGGCAGTGGCATTCAGAGGGACAGAGAGAAGCAGACTCCCGGCAGAGCAGGAAGCCCCATGAGGAGCTCGATCCCAGGATCCCAGGATCATGACCCAAGCCCAAGGCAGACGCTTAACTGATTGAACCAGCTAGGCATCCTGGAGTAACTTCTTGAAAGATTTAGTGACAGGCAAGTCACTGCTGGATGGCAGGTAACTATAAGGGAATTATTTCCAGTATGTTTTAAATCCCTCTGTAGTATTATTTAGTATTAATGTAATAGTATTTCAAGACCTTCCTTTCCATCAACCAGCCCAGATTTATCTTCCAGTCTCTCATTACTCCCAATGTAAACTTCCTATCAAGCCAGTCTTTTGTTTCTTTGGCGGAAAACAAAAAAACCTGGTGTTTATCTCTGGTATGTAAGTTTTAAACAATTTTAATTTGTCACTCAATGTCTGGGTTTCATAAAATTCCACTTGATAGCAGCTACCAGAAGTAATGGCAGAAAACTGAAGGAAAGTTAAACCTCATCCCTTCTCTGATTGTCCCAAACCACAATGAATCCTTTCTCTGACTTCTAGAACAATTATTCTGTGCCACCATAACTTTTTATATACCAGTGAACAGTACTTTTCTCTCATTCATTCATTCATGCTTGATTGTATGATTTTTTTATTTTCCAGATGAATTCAGCAGCTGAGGAACAGGCCTGAAGAAAGCAATAGCTAAAATTTGTCCAGGGTTTAGTTTTTAACTGGGTGTGCATTATGGAAGAGCAAGGATACTGCCAAGACAGTGGCTGTTAGAAGGGACTATGAGCTCTTAGTGTGGATGGGATAAAAATGAAGATGAGAGAGAGCTGACAGATAGGGAGGAAAGGGGATGTTTCAGAGCTCTAACCCTTTGAAATGCTAACTAGGCTGTTTAGGATTGTTTTTCATTTATCTTTCATTATCTGGGACTATAAATACACATTTTCAGAAAATAGGAATGTTTGTGTGCCCAGCAGTTATATAATATGGGAACATTTATGTCTAATAAAATACTATTAGGAATAAGAAATACAGAAATTCAATAGAAGAGAAAAGTTCCATCAATCATACTTACTAAGGAAGGATTTCTCTCTTTTTTAGTGATGTATATATACATGCTTTAGAGACAGGTTCTCAAAAAATACAAATAGCAAAGGGAAACTACAGTAGATGGTGCATGGGACAACAAAAAGAGCACGAGAATAATGAAGCAGCATGTATTAGCCAACACAGATTCCCAAATTCACACAGAATCCTTTGCAGTCTCAGCAATAATCCTGAGCAAAGGCCAAAGAACAAGGTAAATTTGATGCATAGTGAAAGTGCCTGAGAGATTTCTAGCCCTTCTAGATTTCAGTTAAAATGAACTTTGGAGAGTATCTGTGGACAGAAGGGATAAAGGGCAAGAGGGTTGAGGCATAAAATGCTAAAAGGAGGTAAAACATACATTTCCCCCCAAAAGAGAAGAAAACTAATTCTGTCTTTTGGTAATGATACTTTTATAAATATACATAGTGAGGCAAAACAAAACAAGTGTATAGTAATCCAAAAAAAAATTAAAGCATGCAAAATCTATAATATGTAAAACAGACTTAAAAACTCGAATACCAAATATTATTTATGTTATGAATTTTATTTCAAATTCATTATACAGGTGGGCAAATATTGAAAGGGAACAAGAAAATAAAATAATAAAAAAGAAAGGAAAAAGTTAAAATTGTAGGGATGGTTATGAACTTTTCTCCTTTTTAATATATAAATTAATTATATTTGTGCAAAAAAAAGCCACACAAAAGACCTCAGTTTTTTCCTCTTCCATTGAATTTTCACATTCACTGTATTCCCAGGGATGTAAGCCATGTTCAGATACATTTCAATCATCTTGGTAGGCTGAAGCACTTTTCCTCCTCATATAGACAATGCCATGTGCAGACGTTCCTTATGAGGGAGGTTGAAGATGTGGGGCTGTGATATATGAGGAAAGCTGAGCGAACGAGGCCTCAGCCTTCCTTTCAGAACCTCATCTTTTTTAATCTATTAAAAAACAAAGGAAGCGCTGTAAGCTTTCTAGTTACAAGATTTTTTTTTAGGGCGCCTGGGTGGCTCAGTGGGTTAAAGCCTCTGCCTTCGGCTCAGGTCATAATCTCAGGGTCCTGGGATCGAGCCCCGCACTGGGCTCTCTGCTTCCTCCTTTCTCTCTGCCTGCCTCTCTGCCTACTTGTGATCTCTCTCTCTGTCATATAAATATGACAGAGAGGCAGGCAGAGAGAAAGGAGGAAGCAGACTCCCTGCTGAGCAGAGAGGACTCTTATTTTCAGACTCGAAAAGAAGAAAGGTAAAGCAAGGTTTTTTTTTTTTTCTTGCTCCTAAGAAAGATTCAGTGGCATGATGGTAATATTATGACAAATGAAAATGATTAAATATTGGAGCAATTTCACAAGTCTAGTACCATGAGGAAAAGAGATTTTATCATGTAAAGATACTTGTAATTGAGTACATGGGAGCACCTTTTGGTGAAAACAAACTTGAGAATGGCTTTTCCAGCTTCATTTGGACCAAATGATTTATAGATTTCATAACAACTTCACTAACACTTTTCTTCATGCCATTAGCAGGCCTTTCCTTAGAAGAACTATTATATACATTGGCCTAATTCTGAAACCTACTGAAGTTATACTTATTACGGGAGGCTTAAATAATCAAAGCTTTTTGAAAGCTGCTGGAAAAATAAGAAGCCATCTTCAGGAAAGGATGGAAAACTGGGATCATCAAATGTATTTTCTTTGTTGATTAAAAGAGGGACAAGTTATTTTCAGTTTTCTAGGTTAAAACATTTGAAATTGTAATATTAAGCAGGGTCAAACCTTTTCAAATATCATGTTTCAGAGGATCCTGATCGACAGATGAAAAACTGTCCTTTTACTCACAGAGAGTACGAGTGCAGTCACTGGTCTGGGTTAATAGAAACATTCTGAATTTAAAATCAGAGAACTGAAGTGTCAATGATTTAATATCATTCCTTCATCATGCTATCTATCTCCTAAGTCAATGATTTAAACCTCAAGATCATAATCTCAGAGAAAGTCACCAAGTCCAATATAGGACAATTGGGGATCACTGTCACCTAAACCTAGACTAGAATGTCTAATCCTTTGAGAGATATATTCAAAGGAAAGGCTTCATCAGCTAAAGTAGGCTTGATGCAAAAATATTCCCTTGATGTTCAGTGGAGAAAGCAGCCTATTCAATTGGTTACCCTCACCATTAAATCAAAAAGAAGAATACCTGAAAATACAAACTCTTTAAATAGAGCTATTTCCATTTTTTCATTCTCTAAAATGTTGCCTGAATTGTGGCCATGTGGGATCAGATTTTCCTTCTTAGCTGAAGATAATTAAAAAAGCATTGGACAAAATATATGAAGCAATGCTTTTCATACATTAGATAACAGTCAGTGCAGGACAGGGGTCCCTAACAGAAGGGAAATAAGAGGTGAGCCCAGTTTACTGACTGCAGAGAATTTATAGCCAACAGTGCAGGTAGAAGGAAGCCAGGAGCAGCCCAGTGATCTGAGCTGATGAGAGTTGAAAGTTAGGGAAACCAATGGAACTGGAATTCAAGGACAGGATAGTAATAAGAAAAGGGCTACACAGAGAGGGAGGTGTGGAGATCTGCAGAGAATTATCATTCAGTCTTTAGCTGAGTACTGATTGGCACATGCATGTGAAAAAACTACCTAAAGCATGGATTAGAGGGCACAAGAAGTGGCATTCTTACATGACCATGATTAGTTCATGTTCCCACCATCCAGAATGGAAAGACTTTCTAACAGGGCAAAGAGGACAACTCTCACAAGGGTATTGCCTGAGGAGTGGGGGCAATGGAATACTGAGTTAAAGGCTGTAAATCAGATTGCTTAACAAGATCAAGAGAAAAGCTTAAACACATCAACTTTCCCATAAGCTCAACTTGTTCTCCAGGTACTACATCTTAGTACAAAATCATAAACTGTTTCAAGGAATTAAAAAAAGAAAAATCCAGCACCATATAACATAAAACTCACAATGTCCAGCATCCAATAAAAATTTCTAGATATATAAATAAGCAAAAACCATGACCAATAATGAGAAGAAAAAGCAACCAATAGAAATAGACCCACAAATTATGGATAAAAGACAGTAGACAGAAGTGTTAAAACAGCTAACAACCTGAGACTCTGTTAATTTGAACCTGAGCAGATACAAAATATGCTCCATATGTTCCAAAAGGTCAAGGAAAGCATGAGCATAATAAGGAAAGAAAGAGAAGATACAAAGAAGACCAAATCAACCTTATAAAGATAAAAAACACTCTTGGTGGGATTAACAGCAGATGAGAGAGTATAGAAGAAAAAATGAATAAAGTGAAGGCACTGTAATAAAAAGTCTCCAAAACCAAAGACTACAAAATTACTGAAATGAAGGAAATGAACTGACTAAGCTGTGGGACAATATCAAGTAGCCTAACATAAGTATAACTGGAGTTTCAGAAGGAGAATATAAAGGTGAGAAGAGAGAAAAATTATTTGAAGAAGTAATGGCAAAAAAAAAAAAAGAGAGAGAGAGAGAGAGAGAAATAATGGCTGAAATTTTCCCCAATTTTGCTAAACAAATCATCAGACATAAGAAATACAAAGAAAACCATACCTTGGTATAACAAAATCAAATTATTGAAAAACAAGTGGAAAAGAAGAAAATCTTTAAAGAGACAGAGAAAAAAGATACAATATATGCAGAACAATAAAGATAAGAATGACAGATTTCAGTTGAGGCCGGAAAACAGCAGTATATTTATAAAACCTGAAAGGGAAAAAAAAAACCCACTAACTTAGAATTTGCTTTCAAAACCAAAGGTGAGATGAAATTCATCACCAGCAATAAAACACTACAAGAAATTCTGAAAGAAGTTCTTTAGGTAGAAGAAAAGTGATGCTAGTGAGAAATATGGACCTATACAAAAGAATGAAGATGACCAAAAATGGCAAACATGGGACTAAATATGAAATACTTGTTAAAATTTAAAATGTCTTTAAAAGATAGTTATTTAAACAAACAGTCATAGTAAATTATAGGGCTTATGACCTAAAATCATGTAGAAGTAAAATATAGAAAAACAATATATAAAGGTTAATAAGGAAACATGGAAATATACTAATGTAAGATTCATATAGCAAAAGTAAAGTGGTATAAGGTTATTTGGATATGAGGTATGACAAGTTAAAGATGTACACCGTAAATTCTAGACAACCACAAAGAAGATAATGTGCCAATACTGGAAATAACTGGAACCATAAAAAATACTCAGTTCTGCCCACACACCCAAAAAAACAATTCTGCCCCCAAAAGTCAGGAAAAAAAGAAAAAGAGGACAAGGAACAAATGTGATAAATAAAAAGCAAATAGATGGTAGCTTTAAACCTAACCATATCAATAATCAAATGAACTCCAAATAAAAAAGAAGAGGTTGTTGGGTTATACAAAAAATAATAAAAACTCATTTGAAATACAAAGACAAATACAGACTGAAAGTAAAAAAAAATGGGGAAAGATGTACCACAATCACACATTTTTAAAAGCTGGAATAGTTATGCTAGTATTAGACAAAATAGAATTCAGAGCAATAATTATTAGCAAAGATAAAGAGGATCATTTCATAATGATAATTATGTACCTAATAACAGAGCTTCAAAATACAAGAGGAAAAACTAATAAAAGTGAAAGGAGAAACAGACAAATTTATAATTAGAATCAGAGACTTCAATACGTCTTCTAATAATTAATAGAACAAGTAGACAGAAAATCAATAAGACAACAGAAAACACACAACACTATCAACAAATTAACGGTGTTTATTGGGCCTTGTTGGGTCTATTGACTAAAAGATTGAAAAATGTATTACTCTCAAGTGACCACAAAGACCAGGTCAAATATATTTTAAAGCACTGAAATCATACAAAGCATGTTTTCTAACCACAGTAAAATTAATTAGGTATTAATAGGAAAAAGATATTTGGAATATCCAAATAACTGAAAACTTTTTTAAAAATACATTTTAAATAACCTCTGAGACAAAGAACAAATCAGCCACAAAGTCAGAAAATGTTTTGAACTGAATAAAAATGAAAACATGATATATCAACATTTGAGAGACGCTAAGGCAGTGTATAGAGGGAAATTTCAAGTGTATTCATCTGACAAATCTCATCAAATTTCACCAATTTTATTTCAATAAAAATGTTTAGAGGCACCTTGAGCATTCAACTGTTCACTGTCCCTTCAACCTGTAATTTTCTATTTCCTCATTCCCAACCCACTCAGTAATACCTTTTTAAAGGATGATAGGAGCCCTGGCTTCATGGTGTTGACATCTATCCATGAAATACTATATTATTTTGAGAGAGAGAGAGCAAGTGAGCAGCGGGGAGAGAGGACAGGAGGGGCAGAAGGAGAGAGAGAATCTCAAGCAGGCTCCATGCCCAGTGTAAAGCCCAAGGTGGGGCTCGATCTCACAACCTGAGGTGAAACCAAGAGTTGGACACTTAACCCACTGAGCCACTGGGGCATACCCATGAAATACTATTTAAAATAAGATACCTCTTTTCCTCTACCAAAAAATATAGGTAGAGGTGAAAGGGTCAGGAAATAAAGCAGATACTTGGTCAACACTAACCGGGGGGTTAGGGGGTGGAGGGAGCACTGAAGATGGACATTTGACATTTCCTTGTTGCCTTTTATGCTACCTGGGTATCCTCTTATGAGGAAATGCTTTGCAACTCCCGAAGTCAATCTGTCTGTCTTTGCCAAATGATGCACTGTTCCAAGAAACGGCCTGAGTTGACCCATGGCTTTAAGCAAAAAAAAAAACATGTAATTCAGCCTGTTTTCTACTGACGTACTTACATGCTATTCAGAAAAGAAAAACCAGTGTGATTCTATTCTTTCCATCTGAATCACAGATACAGCTCAGGTTCTACCCTCACCAGGCAATCGGCCTTCCCTGACCACTCTAGGACCTGCTGACATCCTTCCTCTTCCCATGATCTTTGATCTCTGAAGAAGTTTCAGTTTGTATCATGCAATTTATCATTACAATTGCCCGTTTTCTTTACTTATACTTCCTCCCCCCGAAAGATAAACAATATGACTGGGGAGAAGTTCAGTGCTCTGGCTTGAGCCAGCTTCTGACTAGCTTCTCTGGACGGAGCTGCTTGCCCACCAGCAGAGCACATCTTCCTCTTGAAGGCGGCATGCAGTTTTCCAGCTGTTATGCCTCCAACAAAGTAGACACTTGCAACCAAGGAGAAGGGAGAAAGGCTGTAGTGCCCATTTTGGCCCTGGGTCCTAGCCACACTCCTCAATCCAGCTTGATGAGCAATATAGTTGATAATATATTTTAATCTCCATCATCAGTAGGATTAAATGATGGGCATGACTAACTACTAGCACCAACATCCAAAATGCCTTACCTTCCTTTTTGTGACTGTCAAAATATCTACCTTTCCAGGGTGCCTTCCTATTCACGGAGCCTTCCATAATTCTCTGGGCCCCAATTTATCATTTTCTAGCATTTGCCCCAAAGTACTATTACTCCTACAATATTTATTCTGCTTGTCATTCTAGAATGTTGTATATATCTCTTTTGACACTTAAATTACAAGCTCTTAAAAGAAGGGGCTATGTCAAATATTTCTTTTGTATCAATTCAGTTTAATTTTTATGTGCCTTTAACCTGGATCACCTTTGAAATTATTTACTGCTTGTTTTTAGGCAGATTGTAAATTCCAAGAGATAGGGAGTCGGCTCTTAGTAACACTGTATCTCTTCCACTGGCAGGGAACTTGACACAAAATAAATTCTCCACGATTATTTGTTGAATTGAATTACATTTTCTCTTACAAATTTATATCTACACCTAATCAATATCTGTTTGCTGACTAACTGACTGACAGGAAGAGAGTGAGATGTGGAAGATGAATTTAAAATTAGAGTATCATCTTATTTAGTTTCAGAATAACTAAAATCAAAACATCAACAAATATGTACAACAATTGTTTTTGAAGATAACAGTAAAATAATGAAAATTTTTCCTTTATCCACACTTTGTCCTTTGAAGTTTTCACACCTACAAATTACTAATCTTTTTCGTATACTCAATACATAGGGTAAAAATCTAATTTGCATCATCACTGATTGCTCTTGTTTCTAAATGATCACTTTCTAATGTAAAATAGGCTTTCACATTGGAGATATAAGGAAGTCTTGGAAATAGAATCCAGTCAAGCTAACAGAGTTCTGAAACAGTGACTCAGCAAGAGTGCAAGCTACAAGGGCAATCAGACCTCCAGTAGCTTTCTGCTGTGTTTGCTATTGCAAAATGGGTCAGACATTCGAGCTCTCTGCTATCCAGAGCCAATGCCAACTGGTGCATCTCGGTCTTGTAGCGGTCCCTTGACTTTCCTTCAGTAGCTCAGTAGCACTACAGCATACATTTCTTTTAAATGCTCACATTTAGACTTATTAGCTAATTGATTAGAAAGGGAAGGAAGAAAAATAAAGTACAGTGAGTGTCTAATAAATATGTATTTAGTAAGTGACTAATGATTGTCCAGTCTTAGACCAGGTTCTTTGGGTAAAAAATTTCTGTTCTCTAGAAGCCCGATAGTAGGAGTGATTAATACTGAAATAATACAGTCTGTAGTAAGTATGACTGAGTGATAGAGAAGCCATGAGAGAACAAGAGAAAGTGGAACGTGAGGAAGTGTGAGAGTCTGTGGTATAGCCAGTCAGAACAGAGAAAGGTAAGAGGGGTGTTTCATGGATGAGCTGAGTCTTGAAGAAAAGAAAATAGGGCTTAAAGTGGTAGATAAAGGGGGCTGCTCAGGAAAGAGGGCAAATCCCAAAAGTTACAATCTACTTGAACTACTTTCAAACGTCCATGTTGAATCTGATCTCCCTCAGAATAGGACAACCCATCAACAGATCAGGGTTGCAAAATCAAACCTGTTAAGACTCTCCTGAGTGGCTTTTGAATATGTCCCAGTTCTTTAAAAGAACCCCTAAAATTGCTGTCATCGCTAAAGGCCAGGAAAAGGGCATCCCACAGTTGTTACACATCTAAACAGAACATTTATTACAACCACTTTATTGAAGCTTCTGGAAGGTGTTAATTACCACAAACTGCATACCCTTGGGTGACTGGTCTGTCTAGAAAGTCCATAGTTAAGCTAGTTCCTTAGCGCAGTAGTTCCATATTTGTGGGAAACAGAGTTATTCCAAGGATTCCAGTAAGTTCGTATAAGCACCAAACTTTGTCTGAACTCCATACTGCATTTCACGTAAAGATACTGCCATGTTCCAAATATATATGATTACTACTATTTCTAATTTTTAAATTATATTTTAAACTGTAACTAAATTCATAGACACATTCTTCATTACTATCATCTAGAACTCCTCAAGGAGCTTAAAGACAGTTACCCAACAAATGGTAAGTCCTAAGGAAAACAGCACAGAAAAGAGGTTCATCACATGGGAGGGCCAAGGGAGGGGGATGCACAAAGATGCCAGAAAAGACTTTCCAGGGAAAGTGGTTGTTTTTTTTTTTTTTTTTAAGATTTTATTTATTTACTTGACAGAGATCACAAGTAGACGGAGAGGCAGGCTGAGAGAGAGAGAGAGAGAGAGAGAGAGAAGCAGGCTCCCTGCTAAGCAGAAAGCCCGATGCAGGACTCGATCCCAGGACCCTGAGATCGTGACCTGAGCCGAAGGCAGCGACTTAACCCACTGAGCCACCCAGGCGCCTTAGTATTTCTTTTTAAAAAGATTTTATTTATTTATTTTAGAGAGAGAGAGCAGGAGAAGGAGCAAAAAGAGAGAGAGAAGGAGATAATCTCCAGCAGACTGTACGCCAAGCGCAGAGCCCAAAACGGGGCTTTATCCCATGACCCTGAGACCATGATCTGAGCGGAAACCGAGTCAGACACTTAACTGACTTAACCGACCGAGGCGCCCCTTGAATTAGTGTTTCTTAAAGATGAAAGGTGCCTCAAAAGTTGGAACACGGTCTTCAAGAGTTTTCGTATTTTTATTTTAGTAACATTCCTTAGAAATTATATAAACACATTCCGGATCACCTGGATGCCCACTTTATAACTGAGTGTGGTAAACAAGAATGAGTGTGGGATTTGCAACTGCAAAGTGGCCAAATGCCTGACCACCTGAGCTGAATGATACGCTAAGCCAATGAAGGGTTTAAATAAAAGCAACGCAATCTGATTTATACTTTTAAGATCTCATACTTGTGACTGTGTGGGGAATGGATTATGCAGAGAGGCAAAAGTAAGAAACAGCAGTGGGGGGTTTCAGAGTAGTCCTGACCTCTAAGAATGACTATTTAGACAAGAGATACTAAAGATCAGACTGAAGGAAGTGGATGGATTTTTTAGGACTTGATTGGGGTTTTGTTTCTTTAAAAAGAAAACACAGGTCTCAGGTCAGGCCTAAAGGCTGAATAAGAGTTGGCCAGTGGAGGGGTAGAGGAAGAAACACACAGGGACAGCAGTTCCCAGAGGCGAGGGAAAGCATCACGGTTCATTCAAAGAACTAAAAGAAAATCAATTATTTGGGATGTTGACAGCAGTGGAGAAATACAGTAAGAGACAAGGCTAGAGGCAAGAATGGGGTCAAATGTGGCCATTTACAGAGTCTAAACTCCATCCTAAATGCAGTAAGAAAATGGAATGGTTTTAAGCAGAGAAGTGACATAATCTTTTCAAGCTGTGGACTCTGAGGTGTTCGAGGCATCCCCTGGATTTAGGAACATTAGGAGACAGGGCCCTGGCAAAAGCAGCTTCAGGGGGTAAAAATGAAAGTGGAGTTGGCAGAAAGCCAGTTTTGTCTCAGGCACAGGAAGAGAAAACAACTATGCAATTATTGTCCATTATGCACTAACCAGCTAGCAGGTGAGAAATTAAACAGAATGAAGTCTTTTTTTTTTTTTTTTTTTAATTCTGAGCTCCCTGGAAGTCTTTAATTCTGACAGATTATAAGATACACAAAAGTAGACAAATAGTCAAAAAGAGGTGGGGAAGGGACGATCCATTGGATTTTGATTTTTTTTTTTTTTAAGATTTTACTTATTTATTTGACAAAGAAAGCTACAGCAAGAGAGGGAACAAAGCAGGGGGAATGGGTGAGGGAGAAGCAGGCTCTGGTTGAGCAGGGAGCCCAATGCAGGGGCTCAATCCCAGGACCCTGGGATCATGATCTGAGCTGAAGCCAACTGCTTAACAACTGAGCCACCCAGGTGCCGCTGGATTTTGATTTTAAAGATTTACAGTAATTTTAAGGTGGTTTAAAACAAAATTAGGTTAAGAATTTATATTTATATTATTTTACATTAAAACATTTATATTCTTTTAAATCTTGCTCCAAATAATATTCCTATATGTTTTATATTAAATATTATTTTTAGTTACAAGGATTTATGTCTTCTTTATTTGAATATATGATTGCAGTTTTATAGGAAAATGTAACTTGTTTAGTTACATATTACTTATGTACATTATGTTCTCTTAGAATCACTTATCGGCAAGACTATCCTTACTTTAACCAAAGTCCTAGTCATCCCTCAAGTACATAGTTCACAGAGAAGTTCCTTTCAGGACATCTTCCATCAAATAAGGTTAGCTTTGTTTTTGTCCTTCTGTAGAACTGGATGCCTAACTTTATCACTTTACTGATTTTGTGCCTTATTCATCTTTGTATCCCCGGTGCACAGCACAGTGCCTGATGCATACTAAGTTGAATAAATGCTTCTCGAACTAATGAATCACTGAGATGCCTTCCAGTTTGAACCATGCAGCCATTCCTAGGCACCAACATCCCCTGGTGGCAGTAGCCCCGAGGTGCAGCACACCAGGTAGGAAGGAGTTAGTGCAGTTTGTCTTACAAGCCTAAAAAACTGTAAAGTAGCAGTAAATCCTCACAGACTCCAGCCCCCACCCATCTTCCCTCCACCTCTTGCTCTACCTCAACATCTAAATCCATACAACAAAAAGCCAGCTCAGACACAGTTCTAATGCTTGACCTCTGTTTCCTCAAAATCGAGCCAATAACACTTGTGATGAACATAACAAGAAGTTTTATAAACAGAATAATTAGTATTGTTAACTTTCAACAGATTCCTAAAATAACTATTTTTGACATATTTTCTTGGCTATTGAATAAATACCAGTTAAAATATTTTACCTCACAAATATTTTTTCTTGTTGACTCAAACAATGACAGTCACTACAGCCAAATCTATTATTTATTTTAATGTGTATTTAACTCCTCTCCAGTGATCACAGAGTAGAGCCTTTCATTTTTTTTAAAAAAATGTAGAAGAGAACATTTTATGTGGAGGTACAGAAACTTAAGGAATATTTTTATACCTTATTTGAACTATTATTTATTCATCTATTTCATAATAATAAACACTGAAACACGTTCCTAATTGTCTTTTTAGTTTGGGCGCATCTCAGAACAACAGAAAATGACCAGATCACCCTCGTTAAGAAGCATATACTGATGGCATGAAGGATCTTCCCAGCAAACAAATTAATTAAGCACCAGACTAAAGAATTCCAGAATCAGCAGTGACTAAGGATTCCTTTACACACAAAGAGAAACAGGAACCCTGTTTCATCCTGATAAAAGCTCTGCAATCATGTTCTCAGTGGTCTGTAGGTCATGCTTTGCAGACTACTTTATACTCCACGAAAAACAATAAATTTAAAGTCATCTATTATTTTATAGATCCTCAGTCTAGCGAGTTTGGATTAAAATTATTCCCTCATTTGCCTACAGTTTAAGCAGCCTGTATTTTTCCTGCATTGTTTAACTTCCAGCCCCTCTGTGCCATACCACACCACCCCTATACACTCACAAGGAAAAACTGATAAGATGGGACACAGTGACAACTCCCATTTTATTTTGCTCAAATTCTAGTGTCTGCCTGTGTCTCAATCAATCTCTTCAACCACAAGAAAATACTGGAGAAAAGACAGTAACATTTCCCTCTTCCATCCATTGTGATACCAAGGACAGTATAATAGAAGTGTCCCATTGCGCAAACAAAGCCTACAGACAGCTTCAATATGTGCTGCCTTGGAGCTTGCTTTGGCTCTCTGGAGCAAAGCCGAGATTTAATGAGGCTTACCAGATTGAAGGTCACAATGGTATACCGAATAAGAGGGTTTTTACAGAGAACTCTACACTAATAAAACTAAAGAGCTACATATGGCTAATGGACAACAGAGACATACTAATAAAAGATAATCCATGACGAATAACCAGTATTTAATAAAGCCAGCCACATACACCCAGATACCTATCTTAACAGACTGTAAGGTAACATATGCTCTACAACAGGGAAAGCTCTGGTTCATAGGTAGAAAAATACCACAGTTCATTCACTTCCCAAAATTCCATGTGTAGCCTCTGCCTCCAAAAGTATCAGTCACTTTTCATATTAAATATCGGGGGT
Organism: Mustela nigripes; assembly: GCF_022355385.1. Classification (NCBI taxonomy): domain Eukaryota; kingdom Metazoa; phylum Chordata; class Mammalia; order Carnivora; family Mustelidae; genus Mustela; species Mustela nigripes. The sequence goes on along the minus strand of NC_081557.1, from coordinate 247,234,039 downwards.
GGAAGAAGCAAAACAAGGGAATTTGAGAAAAAAGATTTCAATAACAGAATTCTTTTCTTCTTAAACTGGAAAATTCAGGGGCCCTGCTTCTAATTAACATTTATTCTTAAAATAAAAATTTATTCCTCCTCTTTTCACTCCATAAGACCATTCTTTTTATTTGAAGGTCCTTTTCTCACTACATTCCAGAACCTACACTGAGATTAAAAATGGGAGGTAGTTATTTTTCGTGAGAATAAAAAACAAACAAAAAACCCTAGGCTCTTGGGGCACCTGGGTGGCTCAGTGGGTTAAGGCCTCTGCCTTCAGCTCAGGTCATGGTCCCAGGGTCCTGGGATCAAGCCCCACATTGGGCTCTCTGCTTGGTGGGGAGCCTGCTTAAAAAAAGAACAAACCCTAGGCTCTTGTCTTGTTTCTGCTAGTGGGTAACCTTAAGGAAGTCACCTAAACCTTCATTGATCCAAGCTCCCTTACGCAGAGTTGGAACACAACTGGGATCTTTAGTGGGGTTTCATTGTGATGACTGAACTTTAGAAGTACAAGAACCCCATAAAATTCTATGTAAAAATATCCTGTGGAAGAGTATTTTTTTTAGGGTGAGAATTCAGATTTTTCACACTTGGTAAAGAAGCATTGGCTAAGATAATTTCTAAGTACAAAGTTGTAGAGAGTCTACAATTCTATGATTCCACCATAACAACAGAGTAAGTAAAATTTTAAGTCAACCAGAGTAGAGAACAGCTACAAATTTTCATCCTCAGAGGATGGAAAAACCAGAAATACTGTTCACTCTACTGTGAACAATTTTAAGGGACCTGGGAGAGCCTAAGGGATTCCCTTAGGAGGGTTTAAAGGCCAGATATCCTCCCCCACCCTCAGCTGAAGACTCAGGGCCATGTCCAAAAGGGCATGGAAGAAAGTATTTGCATACAACTAGTCCCAAATCTTGATTGTTAAAATACCACTCCCCACAACAGCAATGGGAATTAAATAAATGGCTGAGTTTTAGTCTGGGCAGGGATAGGGATAGTAAAGTGACCCTGGGACATCTTGTTGGGCTAGTAAACAAGGAATTACCAAAGACTAAAGCATCATGTTAAACGTCAACAGAAACAGGTTTGAAAGGTCTCCACTGATCAAATTTGTGCAACATGAACCTCAAAAAGAAATATGAGAGTAATATATCATAAATTCTAAAAATGTAAAGTCCATGAGAACAAAACAATAAGAGAAAAAGAGGTATATAATGAGAGAGCAAATAAAAGACAAGGGAGAAAAACAAGAAGCTTTTCTTTGCAGAAGAATGCCAACTAATAATGTAGAAGATGCAATAAAATTAGAAAAATCACCATTTTGCTACCCCCATATAACAGGTGATTTAGGATCATCAATGGATGTAAAAACAAACAAACAAACAAACAAACATACAAACAAAAACCACTGGGAGTAAGATACTCACATGGTCTCAAAGTTATCACCCGACATAATCCTTACTACCGCAGCTTTCTTTTCCTGAACCACATTTTAAGAATGAACATAGCACTGGATATTCTAATTAAATGATATCATGGTGGGGCACCTGGGTTGCTCAGTGGGTTAAAGCCTCTGCCTTTGGCTCAGGTCACGATCCCAGGATCCTGGGATCGAGCCCCACATTGGGTTCTTTATGCAGCTGGGAACCTGCTCTCCCCCATCCCCTTCCTGCCTCTCTGCTTACTTGTGATCTCTGTCTGTCAAATAAATAAATAAAATCTTTAAAAAATAAAAAATAAATGACATCATGGTTAATGGGAATTAACTTTTTCAAACATATGTGAACTTAACAGTTTTCAAAGAAGTAGAACGTATCACTTAATATACATTCAGCATCATTTGATAATTATTTGAGGATTCAGAAGGTACTCCTCTGATTTATATGACTATTTATTATCAGATGAACATAAAAGATAAAAAGATCACCACACAAAAGTAGGTCCCCACACAGCACACTAGCACTGTCAAGCTGGCTCTTGTCCCTTTCTGCTCCCCCGTGGCCAGTGGTTCCACTTAGGGATATCTCAGTCCACAATTGTTCTACTGTCCCTTCCTAGGCTTTAGAGAAATGAAAAGCAACTCTTCCCCATCCGAAGGTAGGGTGAGATGATGCAGAAAATTCTACAGGACAAATGTTTCCTCAACAAATGGTAAGAGGAAAGGGGGAAGAAAAGGAATGTTCACAGATTAAGAGACTTAAGAAACATATCAACTAAATGCAATGTAATAACCTTAGTCAGATTGAGATTCAAACAAACCAACCATAAATATATATTTATTAAATAGGAAAATTGAAACACTCAATAGATATTAGAGGTTATTTTTAATTTTGAGGTGTGACATGATTGAGATTATATTTTTTAAAGAGTCCTTTTTAGTAAGATACACACTGAAGAATTTATGAATAAAATAGCATGAAGTCTGGAGTTTGCTTTCAAGTATTACAACTGTGTGGTGGGGCAAGGGGATACAGAGCGAACAAGACTGGTTATGTGTTGATAAACTGTCCAGCCTGGGTGATGAATTCGCAAGTGTTTATTATACTACCCTCTCTACTGCTGTGTATGTTTGGAAATTTCTATAATTAAAGAATTTTTTTTAAGATTTTATTTATTCATCTAACAGACAGAGATCACAAGTAGGCAGAGAGGCAGGCAGAGAGAGAGAGGAAGAGAAGCAGGCTCCCCGCTGAGCAGAGAGCCCGATGTGGGGCTCAATCCCAGGACTCTGGGATCATGACCTGTGCTGAAGGCAGAGGCTTTAACCCAGTGAGCCACCCAGGCGCCCCAAGAATTTCTTTTCTTCTTTTTTTTTTTTTTTTTTAATGTAAGGAGGCCCTATTAGTAATGGGTATGGAAAAATTGTGGTCAGTTAAGGTGTATGGTTGCCCAGCTTCTAGATCTATGAATAACTGATTTTGTTTTAGTAACCATTTACGGAATACCTGCTAGTTTCTGGTGTCTCTAGAATTTGTTGATACCCAAGGGTACTTTTAAGTATCACCAAGAATGTAGTGATTAACGGTGTGGTCTCTGGAATCAGATCGCCCACACTGGAGTCCCTAGCTCTGCCACCTATTGGCTGTGCGATACAGAGAAAAACTGCCTGACCTCTCAGTTTCCTCACCTATAAAATGGGAATATAATAAGAGCACCTGCCTCAGAGTACCTGTGAAGGACTTAGAGCAGTGCCTCACGCCTATCCATGGATATTAAGGAGGGCATGTACTGCATGGAGCACCGGGTATTATATGCAAATGATGAATCATGGAACGCTACAGCAAAAATGTATGATGTACTGTATGGCGAGTGACATAACATATTTTTAAAATTTTTTTAATAAAAAAAAAAGAACAGTGCCTCACATATAGTAAGCATTCAACAAATGTCAGCCATTAATATCAGTATTCATCAGTCTCTCATATTAAAAGGAAATTTGACTCCCATTCCACTGTCACTGAAAATCTCATGTGAACACTGTCTTACTTACAGCTATTAAATACTTTAATACCATCCCAGATTTCCTAAATTTTAATGGTTGTGGCATTTGTTTGTGACAAATCTATGCTTATAACAGTTTGAGGAGACATTACGTTCCTTCAGGATGAATTGACAAAAAAAGATACCAAGATGCCAAACAGCAAGATGTCACCCCAGCTGTCCTTTAGTGAACCAGTTTATCTGGCAGTGTATTTTGTCCTCTGGCAGTACATCCCTGATACTCATCTGTGAATATAAGGTCACATCATCATAAGCAGGGCTGGAAAATACCAACGAAGTTGATTCACCAGTAACTGTTGAGGTTTTGAAATATAATAAAGCTAGGACATAGCAAAGAGGGCCAACCTCCCGCCTCTTTCTCTGACAGCGAAGATCTGGGGAGAGCGCGGATGCTGCGGGGGCTGGGAGCGAAAGCTGGACGGGAAGGCGGTACAAGACGCAGGAGGTTCTGGGACACGACCCGATCCTAGACAGGGATCGGGTCTATTCACTGCTGAATTTTAATAATATACATATAAGCTTCAAATTAGTCCATTTTAAAATCTGTGTCTCTACTAACCACTTACCCCACGTGGAATGAGTTTGGAGAACACCCGCCTATATCCGTGTGGAAGCAGATTCAGCCACACAGATTCATTTCTCAGAGGAAGTTTGTAATGGTTCAAAACTGCTCGTGCCTTCACAGTTGGTGGAGCCCACCATTCGACACATTCCTGCCCTCGGCAGACGGTACAAGGCATGTTTTCAGGGTAGGTTAGCATCAGTAGGAAATCAAAACAATAACTCAAGACTGGTCAGTAGATCTCAAGAGCGGGGCCGTGGGAGTAGTCTGCTCCAGGTACAGAAAATAAGGGGATGTGATATCTGAAGAGAACACAGAAACATGGATGGACCGACTAAAACTCAGTCCGCTATTTATTATCATCACGCACTGGCAATTCAAAACAACGTCACTGATCGAATATTCCCCTCCACAAAAATCTTTTGTTCGTCTAAATTCCAAACAATTACTGTGGCCACTGCTGAATTTTAATAATATACATATAAGCTTCAAATTAGTCCATTTTAAAATCTGTGTCTCTACTAACCACTTACCCCACATGGAATGAGTTTGGAGAACAACCGCCTATATCCGTGTGGAAGCAGATTCAGCCATACAGATTCATTTCTCAGAGGAAGCTTGTAATGGTTCAAAACTGCTCGTGCCTTCACAGTTGGTGGAGCCCACCATTCTATACATTCCTGCCCTTAAGAGCACATTCAAATAAACAATGATAGTCTGAGGATCATAAAGTGAAAAAGCCAAATTTTAGTTGTTTCCTTTCTGTCACATATGTGACCATTTGAAGTTTGTTGTTTGTTTTTTGTTTTTAAAGATTTTATTTATTTATTTGACACAGAGAGAGATCACAAGCATGCAGGGAGGAAGGCAGAGAGAGGAGAAAGCAGGCTCTACGCAGAGCAGAGAACCCGATGTGGGGCTCGATCCCAGGACGCTGGGATCATGACCTGAGCCGAAGGCAGAGGCTTTAACCCACTGAGCCACCCAGGCGCCCCACATTTGAAGTTTTTAACTTGCATATGGAGAACTACCAGGTGAGATATTTTTGTTTGGTAAATGCAGATTTTATCTTACACAGAGAATATTTTAATGGATATGAATGGTATCTTTTAAATCAGAATTTATTACTGTTTATAACTTTTTTCAAAACTAGATATATATCAAAACTAAATATATGTTAATAAATATATATCAATCTAGTAATTATTCAGTGAAAGAGTGACTTACTGATATTATAATTACTATGTAGAAAATAATGATTGTTCCTGATATTAAACACTTATTAACAAAAAATAATTATGTCACATAGAGGAGGGAGTGTTAAAAAGTGATGAATCCCAGGTTAAATGCACCAGATGCACCACTGTCTTTGATAGTCTTCTGTTCTGTGATTAACTCCATTTAGCAGTTAGCATTAGCACTTAGCATTAAAAAAATCCAAGACCCTGAGAATAAGTATCAGAGCCAGTAGTGCTAACTGGTGCTGGGTTCTAGCTATCAAATGCAGGAACAATCAAATCTCTATTATTTTGTTATATGCATATGTTTTAGAAATCAAACATGTTTTAGAAAGGGCAGGACGGGCACCTGGGTGGCTCAGTGGGTTAAGCCTCTGACTTCGGCTCAGGTTCTGGGATGGAGCCCCGCATCAGGCTTTCTGCTCGGCAGGGGGCCTGCTCCACCCCACCCCCCCCCCGCCCCGTCTGCTGCTCTGCCTACTTGTGATCTCTCTCTCTCTGTCAAATAAATAAATAAAATCTTAAAAAAAAAAAAAAAAGGACAAGACAACACTAATCGAACAGATAATGGTCATTCACAAAAGAAATAGGAAAAGAGACCAACCTGTGAATTTCTGGCATTAATGTTACTGAACCATGGCTCGTTTATAACCATTCCCCTAGTTACAATGACATATTATCTATCTTGTTTTTTACATCAGATTTTAGAATCTTTCAGAGTGAAATCCTAAACAGAGCTTTCTCATCAGATTCTAAAGGATACTTGGTTAGTAGGTAACACAGCTGCTCAAGATTTTTAAGCAGAGAAATTATATTGAGATTTAACAACTCATATTGTGTGAATTCATGTGAAAAAGGCTAAGATTTTCTAAAACTATCTGATCGACCGTTTACTAAGACAGAATAATTAGACAACTCCTTAGAAAATAAATTATGTTGTCCTAGCCTATTTGTGGTTAACTTTCAATTTTAATATTATGTGACCATTCCTTGAATGGCAAACAGTGGTAAATGTTTGCTGTGTGTCTAGCAGCGTGCTTGGTGGTGGTGGCTGGGCCTCACAGACCAAACCAAAGGAGCAAAGTCTCTGCTAGTCAATGAATTGATAAATATAAACAAATACATGTGAAAATGTGACCAGTGAGATCACAGAGAAACATACAAAGTGCTACAGAAACAAAAAGCAATAGCTTGAAATAAGCTCCGAACCTCAGCAACCCTGGATGCTTGTACTTCGAAGAAGGGCCTCCATGGTGAGCCATTAATGAATTTTGGAACAGGGTGAGCAGACACAGATGAGCAGCTCCTAAGTTTGTCTTTAGACACCTTGTGCATGGAATGTCTACGGGACAACGGTATGCATACATCCGACAGAGGTGGAAAAGCAGTTTGGAGTCATAAGAAAGGTGGGGCTCACTGATACAGTTTTAGGCGTCACCATCTGAGAGATGGGGATTAGAATCAGGGGACTGCATGAGATCGGCTTAGGGAAAGGATGTCATGTGGAAGAAAAAGACCGAGAGTGGAATTGGAATATATATAGTTTCACATCACTGCTTAAAATTTTACCATGTGATTAAAATGCATAAGCTTTCCTAAAGTATAGATCCCCATCTTTCACTTCTTTTATCCAGAAAAGTTGTTAAGAACACGGTGTCAGAAGATAGAGGAGGGTCAGTAAAGTATCTTCCGGACTGAGAAAGCATTTGGGGACAGAAAACCGAGGCGAGCCATTCCATACTGTTTACAGTTCCATTCAGGGTAACTGACCGCCAGAGGACGCAAGGTGCTGGATGATCCGGGCACTATGCGGCCATTCTCTGCCCCAGGCTCTGCCCGGGCCGCTCCTTAACCCAAAGCTATAATGGAGCGAGGGGCATGGTGGTGAGGGTACAGGGTATTTCTCTAAAGGTGTACCAGCCATCTCTACTATTTAGCTAAAGTGGGGTCTTCTGTGCACAATCAAAACAAGCCTTTCCGCATTCCGGTCAGGGCATTCGTTAACTTCCACTGGACCTGCAACATGAAGCTCCAAGGCGGCTCAGGTGAAGGCACAAACAAAATGGAGGGCCAAAGAGTCAGTGTTGTCAGCTCTTCTCTACACATGGGCTCTGAGAGAGAGTCCTAACTCTGCCACTCAGGAGCTGGAGGGTCATGTCATGGGCCGGTTACACAACCTGCAGGCCCCAGTTTCCTTATCTGTACAATGAGGATATCATCATGACCACCACACCATGTACAGTTTTTGTGAGAATTAGATGAGACGAAGCATGTGAGGTGCCTCCTACAGTGAATGGCACAGAGAACGCTCTCAATAAATGTTAGCTACCGTAATGGTGACAGTGACGAATCTTAACACACTTCTGGCCATATGGCAGGAACTTAATAAATCCTGGCTATGTTCCCCATGTTTTGAAAATCTATTTTCATCTCTCAATGAATGGCCCATATAGAGAGTATTTTGTGGAGCTGAATAAAAAATAATTCAATGTACAATACAGATTGACCTCATTCTCTGATTATGGACATACGGCTGTCACTATACAAAAGAACTTGATTGAGAAATGACTGCACTCTTGTATTACTTCCCTGTTGATATTAAGTAACCTGCTGCTTCTGATCTTTTTCTACTTTAAACAGTCTAAGTATCTGTGAATAAAAACAAAAATAAACCCTAAATTTCCTAATCACCCCTGAAATGGATGAAAATGCTTAGTCAGAATGAACTAATGAGTTCTCAAAACTTCCATAATTATAGCTCCATTATCCACTTTTTTAAATTGTATCACAGTTAGCAACATGTGAGTCTATTTCTTCCCACGGATTTATAGGCACACTGAAGTCAAAAAATGTATTCATCACTGTATCCTCAGGATCCAAACTAGTGCAGGCATGTGACAGATACTCAGTAAGCATTCTGGATAAAGGAAGGAAAGAAGGGATGAACAAAGGAATAAAGTAAAGAATGAGCAAATGAAAGAACTCAGGAACATGCAGGACAGGAAAAGGGATAGCCTGGATTGTACAAAATAAAGATGGTGGGCTGGACGATCTCTGCATTTCCTTATGATTCAGCTGAAGACTAGTCTATGGTTGATGTATCTTATCATAATGCCTGTCATTAATGATGACAGTCTGTCAGCTGGATAGAAATAAATGATACAGTTTCAATATTCATAAAGTATTGCTATTTTTATGGAAAAGCAATTTTAAAAATTAAAAATCCACTCCGTTGGAAAGAGCCAAAGACGTACTGTGGCACTTAAAAAAAATTTTTTTTAACTCTGTACTCACCAGGCAAATAAACCAGTCCCACTTGGTATAGGGATAGAGATGACAGACAACCGAAGGAAGAAAGAGGCTCAAAGTGCCATTCTGCAACACTGTCTGTGACTGGAAATCATAAGCATTAAACTGGTGTGCAAATGCAGAGATGGCATATGTCACAGACCATATGACTCTGGGTGCAATCAAACATAATAATTTAATACTTTGTGGAACTCTTAGGGGTAAAGACATCATTCTAGGTTAAAGAGGTTTCTAAATAACTGATCTCTTTGCCCATTTTTTAAAAAAGATTTTTTTTTTTTTAATTTATTTGAGAGAGAGAGCACACTTCTGCATGGGCAAGAGCAAATCGGAGAGGGGCAGAAGGTGAGGATCTTCAAGCAGACTCCCTGCTGAGAGTGGAGCCCACCACGGGGCTCGATCCCACAGCCCATGACATCATGACCTGAACTGAAACCAAGAGTTGGACGCTTTACCGACTGAGTCACTCTGGCACACTAGATACTTTGCCTATAGTAAAAATAACATCTTTTAAAATGTTACACTCTGGGGATGGACATCTCTCTGAGAGGTATCATTACAAAAAAGAAGCCATATTATTTAAGATGCTCTGGGCTACAGGTAAAAGAAGACTCAACTAACAGAGGATTAAACAAACAATAAACACATTTCATTTCCTACATAACAAAAAGTCTTTGGTTTTCAGAATTGGTTTAGAGTTCAGCAATGTCATGGAGAACTCAGACTCTTTCTGTGCTTCCTTGCCCCCATCCCCAGCATACTGGGGAAGAAGCCTTGTCACAAAATGGCTGCCACAGCTCCAAGCATCTCATCCTTCCTCACAAATGCATTTCCCAAACAGGAAGGAAGGTGTAGTGGTAAACAGGATCTTCTAGTCTTAAGGCTCACTGCCTTATCATAGAGGAAAATCGTTCTGAGAAGCTCCTATGCTGACTTGACCTTACATCTTTTTTTCCCCTAGTGAAGCAATTTTTAAAGGTACTTTTTATTCAATATATTTAAACAACAAAAACCCAGTTCAGCCATTTCTCCTACCCCTTGCCTCTGACAACCACCACTCTGTTCTCTTTATCTATGAGCTTGCCTTTTTTTTTTTTTTTTTTTAAGATTCCACATATAAGGGAGAACATATAGTATTATGGTACTTGTCTTGCCCCGTCTAACTTATTGTACTTAGTGTAATACTCTTGAGGCCCACCCATGTTGTTGTAAATGGCAAGATTTTATTTTCTTTTACAATTCATTAATATTCCATAGTGGATGTAAACCACAATTTCTTTATCTGCTTATCCATCAATGGACATTTACCTTATTTCTTTACCCTGGTTATATAAATGGTGTTGCGATGAACATGGGGTGCATATTTCTTTTCACATTAGTGTTTCTGTTTGCCACATATTTTTAAATTGCATACATTTATTAATAATAAGAAGTTTAAAAAGATAGCAGGCAGAGGTTTGACAGACTTGATGAGAACTGAAACTGTGAATATTCAGTGCTTTTAAGAAATCTACTATTGGGCGCCTGGGTGGCTCAGTGGGTTAAAGCCTCTGCCTTCGGCTCAGGTCATGATCCCAGGGTCCTGGAATCGAGTCCCGCATCGGGCTCTCTGCTCAGCAGGGAGCCTGCTTCTCCATCTCTCTCTGCCTGCCTCTCTGCCTATTTGTAATCTCTGTCAAATAAATAAATAAAATCTTAAAAAAAAAAAAAAAGAAAGAAAGAAATCTACTATTAAGCACAGATCCTTTTCTAATCCTATACGATCACCACAGTGCCGTACAAAGTAGGATGAGAAGGATATGGGATTGAATTACAGCTCCGTTATTTATTTCTTGTAAAATGAAGACAAGAATGTCTACCCCATAGAAATGAAGACAATAATATGTATGTTGATTGCGTAAAGGGTCTAATTTGCCATGTCTAGACTCAAGATAAAATTTAAATTTTTTTCTTATAGAAGTTCCTTTTCCCCTACACTATTATGAAACCAGAATATAACTGCTATGTTTCTGAGTCGAAGAACAGGAGTCCTATGACTCAAGGAAATAGAAAATATCTATATATGCACATGAGAAATAAAATTTATTACTTCTCCCTGATTGGACTGGTACAACTTCTTATCATCTTCTGCACCACACAGCGAAGATGACTAAGCTTGCTGATCGAAGCAATTATTCAAGAGCAGAGGCAGAAGAAAACAAGGAGCAGCAAACACCTAACACTGACTGGCAAGGAGACAGATGAGCTGATCTTTTTGATTCTGAAAATGGGTCACTGTATCCTCGGCAGTAACCTCAGAATTCTAATGACTGTGGAACCCAGAGAATGCTGACCAGAGGAACAGAACAGTGGGATGAAAACAATGAACTCTGCTAGCTCTGATGACATTATTACCAAATCATTATCAAGGTGTGAAATCAGCTTGTATCTAGCAAGAATGGAGAGCCCCGGAATCGCATTCTCCTGGCCTCTTACCTTTTCATCCTTCTTAACATTACTAGCTGGAGGTAATAAAAACAGCAATGGCCTGAGAAGACACTGATCCAGGCTGGGTTCCTGGCTTAGGCTTCATTTCTTTGTGTTTGAACATCTATTTCTTCAGTAGAAATCAGGTGAGGCAGGGCCCCCTATCTCTGAAGCATCTTCCAACACTTAAGACGCTCTGACTCTAGGAGCACTTTGATTTTTTGAACAAGTTTTGCTTTATTTTATTAGCAATACCAATCTTCTATTTCCATAATAGCAAAGTTATTCCTGGAGAAATAAAGGAGCACATATATGATCATATTTTTCCAGTAAGATAAGAACAGCCAAGTATTACCTGAGACGTGGAAGTAAGGATGACTTGTCCAAAAGTCACCCTGATATTCAGGGATTTAGAAAAGGCAGTTATTTTTGAAAAAAGCAAAATTAGGGCAGCTGTGTGGCTCAGTTGGTTAGTTGGCAGTTGGCGACTGCCTTCAGCTCAGGTCATGATCCTGGAGTCCCAGGATCAAGTCCAGCATCGGGCTCTCTGCTCAATGTGGTGTCTGCTTCTCCCTCTGACCCATCCCCACTCTTGTGCTCTCTCTCTCTCTCTCTCTAATAAATAAACTCTAAAAAAAAAAAAAGAAAAGAAAAAGGCAAAATTAATAGTTCCAGAGTGAAATAAACATATTCTTAAAATTTTCATAACTCTAAAATATTTGGTTGTGTGGAAGTATAGGCTCTAAAATGAGCACGATCAGCTCTGACGAAGGTAGGACCACAGCCCAGTGCATTACAGGGGCAGATAAAAAAGACTCAAGTCTCAGTTCAAAGGCCACTCCCTTCATTCAAAGATCTTTCTGAAACTCTACTCACATCCCTTACCCCTGTTCGAATTATTATAAACTGAATTCCACTGGCCTTCCACAGCACTTTTTTTTTTAAGATATTTATTTATTTATTTGAGAGAGAGAGACAGTGAGAGAGAGCATGAGCGAGGAGAAGGTCAGAGGGAGAAGCAGACTCCCCATGGATCTGGGAGCCTGATGCGGGCCTCGATCCCGGGACTCCGGGATCATGACCTGAGCCGAAGGCAGTCGTCCAACCAACTGAGCCACCCAGGCATCCCTCCACAGCACTTTATTGGTACCTTTCATAGCACAGACAGCTTTCTTCCTGTCTTATGAGTATTTATGCACACATTTTCTCACATACTCCCCAGCTGCTTATAATAATAATAAATAAATACTGTGAAATCGACGATTCTCCAGAACAACAGATTTCCAGGGTTTTTTTATTGGAATGTACAGGTAAGAAATACCTTACATAGTGTTTCACAAAACACTTGCCGGTACCCGAGTAAGACACACCCTGATATTTTCTATTCTTTTCTACTTTACTGTTTCATTCTTTTTTAATTCTGGTAGCCACTGACTAGACTGATGTTTACAAAACTCTACTGAGTCTCGCCCTACAGTTTAACAGTGCTCCAGAAGAGTTATTTAGAAAGAAGCAAACATTAAGGGAAGACTTAGTTTCTGGAATTCATTTCTGAAAATGATCCACAATCTACTTATTCTTCGCCTTCCTACAGTTGTTGAGAAGTTAAATACTTATCTTACCAGGCTCCCTTGCAGCTTTTTCTGGCAAATGAAATGTAAGTAAAAGTCACTAGGAAGTCTTGTAGGAAAGGGTTTTAAAGGAGCCAGAGTCTCCTGGCATGTCCCAACAGCCCTCTATCACTCTTCCCTTTCTTCTTGCCTGAAACGTGGGGCCAATGCCAGGAGCCGCACCATGAACCTACTGAAAGCCCGGTACAAGACCTACAAGGACGAATGGAAGAACAGAAGGTGCCTCAGTCTATGGTGACATCACTGAGCCAGCAGGTCAGCCATGGGATGCCTACCCCAGACTTTCTACTATGTGAGACAAATAAAGTCCTTACTGCTTAAGCTGCTATTAGGTTTCTGGTTATTTATAGTTGAACATATTCCAAATTGATCCTACACTCAATAACCATTTTTGTACTCAATGACCCTCCATGGGAGATAAATTTTTAAAAAGGGAAGAGTGTCTTTTCTGAAATTTATTATGGAAGGTCTCTAATGCTTTTATTTATACAAGAACAGCTTTGGAGATCTCCAGTAGGCAAATGACTCCAGTGATCAGTTCTCAGAAAAAAAAAAAAAATGCTTTGTTTTGTAAACATTTTAGTCATGTATTAATTTAATTTTATCCCCAGGCACAAAGCTAGTCACTGAGAATCCAACTCCAATCTCCAAGAGGCGTATAGTTTGGTGTGAGAAGCAAACATACCCCTGAGATAAATGCTGTGACGGGATGCTGTCAGGGTACTGGGGCAGAACAGAAATGAGGCAGAAAAGATTCATATGCTTTTCAAAGTGTCAAAGGCAGTGAAATACAGAAAATTTTATTTAACAATCTTAGCAACTTCATTTCTCCTTTAAAGGAGGCCAAAAAAGGGGATTATTTTTTAAATGGGATAACATGGAGAAACATGTTCTCATGGCTTCTAATAAAACTCTTCTATGATCATGAGAAATGTCCCATGGAAATATCCCAAGAAAAAAAACTTCTTTTTTTTTTTTCAGTTAAACCTCCAAATAGCTTCTTACAAACTACAAAAAAACCTTAATGCCTATCATGTCACATCACATTTATTTTGCATTTGTCAGTTAAACTGGTGCAATTGTAGGTGTTAATTCACTTAGCACTTTGAAAAGATCAGCTACCAAAGATAACTGATATTTTTACTCATCAACACACACTAGAATAGACATAGATTAGAATAAGACAGTAAATTTTGTCAAATAAAAACAGACCAAAATTTTAAATAACAAATAGTAGAAAATAGTAGAAACAAGAATTTGTTTTATTGCTTCCCTGCTTTTCGGGTAAGATTGAGTTTAGAAACAAGAATTTTTATTAATCCAGAGAGACTAAGTTAATCGACTCAAGCTATTAGAACAAAGTCCCATTAGGATCCCACTGACCTCCACACGGTAGTTTCACATGACAACTAGACTGAACAGATACACATGCCAACTATTTGCGGGTTTTTTGTGGTTTTTTTTTTTTTTTGGTCTTAGATGCAACACCTTTACTTACAGTGACCATATTTCAAACCAAAAATTAATGGAGCCTAACGGTTGAAATTGAAACTTATCTAAAAAACCAATAACCCGATATAAATAATCACCACACCTGATCCCCAGCAAGCCAGGAGAAATGGGGGTGAGGGAGAGTAAAGGACTCTGTTAAACACAGAATTTAAGCAACATGGTCTAGGTACTTTGGCTCAGGAGTATCTTTTTTCTCAAAAAAAAACAAAAGGTTTTTGAGAAGGTTTAGATAACCAGGACAAGTGGCAAATTGTCATGTACACGAAGTCAGTGCTTCCTCTAACAATAACTCCTTCAGTTACTTTTATCTCTTTCTCTCCTCTTAAAGTTACCGTCCAGGGGCCATAAAAACTATGTTCTCTTCAGGTAAATTAAATATTTTAAACTTTTCAAATCACTTACATTTTTGGAGTTCGTTTTTACTTTTATTTTTACTTACTTTGCTTTTTTATATTTATGTTTCCTTTAGTAGCGAAGTTACGTATAAAAGTAGTTTTAAAAACCGAAGCGTTCTACATGGCTCATTCTACATGGCTCATTACGCAAAACAGCAGTGCCTTCCCCATCCCATTTTCCCCACTTCCCGGAGGCAAACACATTAAAACCTTTTAATTGTTTATTTTGCCACTGACTCCATATCTCCAAAAACAATGTTATATTGCTGTTTTTGATTTTTTTAGTTATAATTGTCTACTATCTTTTAAACTTCCACTCCCCATTCTCCCACTAGAGTTATTATCATTTTGTACGGCTCTATATTCAATGTCTACATTATTACTACATAAATATTTCCAGCTGACCACATGCTACACTAATGATTATATTTTCCCGAAGAACTCCTGTTCCTATCTTAAACCCCAAATCAGTGACAGTCTTGTTTTTAATATTTTAAATGTAACTAACTACAATTATTATGAAAATTCTCCACAAATTGTTTACATCTTCTCTTAATAAGTTAAATATAAAATTCTTTCAATTTCATCTTCTTGGCAACATGGTCCCTGAAGACTTTGGACCTATTCAAATTTGGACTATTTTGTTCTCAAGGCTAACCACTAAGTTGTCATCTTTGAGATTTTCTTTCACCAATACCCTGTGTTCCCTTTGCTTCACTTCTGTGTTAAAGCCTCTATTTCCTGCTTTTCAGGTTTCTCTCCCTCTTTCTCTCTGACATCTTTACTTTGATGAAGATATTCTTCTAGTAATCTGCTAGAAGAAAAAAATTTGAGACCTCAAATGTATGAAAATGTACTTATTTAACCCTCATATACTGAAGGTGGTTTTTTGTTTGTTTGTTTTGGTATTGGATTTCACTTTATTTTTTTCCTTTTCCTGTTTTGACAGAGAAAACAGTATCACCAAAAGGAAGCAGCCAGAAAGGAGCAGGTGAGCTGGGCTGCAGGGATGGGAGGGGGCGGGCGGGGGCAGGGGTGCAGTTGATGGAGAGGCTCTATGTTCAGGAGTTCTGCTTCTGCTACCCAGATTGTGAGTTTCAGGGAGAAGGACAGGCACAGGGGTTGGCTAGAAATACTTCCCTCAGAATTCTAAAGGCATCACTTCATTTTCTTCCTCTATTCTTTGTACTGCTTTACTGTGCCCATGTGTTTCACCAGTGCTGCTGAGACCCTTGATGCCAGTTTGATTCTTAACAGTATGTAACCTATTCTCTTCATTTTCTTGGAAATTTTTTCAGATACTCTCTTTCTCCCATGTATTTTGCAATGTCACACCTAAGCTTCAGTGTGAATTCACTTCCATCTGCTGTGCTGAGTTCTCAATGGGCTTGATTTTCAATATGGAAACTGACATCCTCCAGTTCTGTGAAATTTCCTTGAATTATATCTTTGATGACTTTCTCCCTTCCATTTCTCCTTCTCGGTGGGTTTCCTGTGATTGGGATATTCTACTACTGATCCTCTAATTTTATTTTCTCTCCTTTTTCTCTCCTTTCTGAGAGTTTTCCTCAACTTATCTTCCAAAACTTATTACATTTTAAAAATTTACTTGTTATTGGGGCACCTGGGTGGCTCAGTGGGTTAAAGCCTCTGTTTTCGGCTCAGGTCATCATCCCAGAGTCCTGGGATCAAGCCCCGAATCAGGCTCTCTGCTCAGCGGGGAGCCTGCTTCCTCCTCTCTCTCTGCCTGCCTCTCTGCCTACTTGTGATCTCTGTCTGTCAAATAAATAAATAAAATCTTTTAAAAAAATTTACTTGGTATTTAAATTTCCTTTTTATTTAATACTGAAATAACTTCAAATTTACATATAAGTTGCAAACTGTTTTTTAAAGATTTTATCTAATTATTTGAGAGAGAGGACATGAGCGGTGGGGAAGGGGAGAAGGAGAGGGAGAAGGAGACTCCTCATTGAGCAAGAAGCACAAGGCAGGTCTTAATCCCAGGACCCTGGGATCAAGATCTGAGCTGAAGGCAGATGCTTAACTGACTGAGCCACTCAGTTTCCCCTAAAGTGGCAAACATCTTAAAGTTCAAATATGTCTTTCACTCACCATTTCCTAATGTTAACAACCTATTAACTACAGTACAATGATTAAAACCAGAAAATTAGGGGCGCCTGGGTGGCTCAGTAGGTTAAAGCCTCTGCCTTTGGCTCAGGTCATGATCCCAGGACCCTGCTATGGAGCCGCGCATTGGGCTCTCTGCTTGGGGGAGCCTGCTTCCCTTCCTCTCTCTCTGCCTGCCTCTCTGCCTACTTGTGATCTCTCTACCTGTCAAATAAATAAATAAAACCAGAAAATTAGTATTGGTATAACAATATTAACTAAATTTACATATTTTATTCAAAATGCACTAGTTGTTTCCCTAATGAACCTGTTTCTGTTTCAGGATCCAATTCAGGGTCTCACACTGCATTTAGTTGTTATGGCTACTTGATCTCTTCTAACCTGTGACAGGTCCTCCTCAGTCTTTCTTTATCCTTCCTGACCTTGACACTTTGGATGAATACTGGTGAGTTATTTGTATTTATGTATTCTCTCAATTTGAATCTGATGTTTTCTCAAGACTGGATTGAGGTTATGCATTTTAGGCAAAAATACCAGAGAAGTAATGTGTTCTTCACATGCATCGTATTGGGGGTACTGGTATATTGTATTATTGGCAGTGTTAATCTTGATCACTTGGTTAGGTGGTGTCTGCCATATTTTTCAAGTATAAATATATTTTTCCTTTTGTAATTGAAAAATGGAAGCAGGCAGGCAACTAAGCTAACTAGCCCATTTTGGGCAAAAGTAACTGATCTGGATTACAGTTACCTATTTTTTAATGTACTCCAGCTAAAACAAACAGAAAAGAGCTCTTTTCCCTCTGAAAACTTCAAAAATAGTGCCTTTCCAGAGAAACAGGACCCTCAGGATCTTTAGATCTAAGATAGTCTGGGGATCTACAGACACAGTGTTCATAGGCCCTTTTATTAAATAAGACTAAAAATTTGGCAAGCAACTCGACTGCATATTGTTTGCATCCTAACTTGGACTAAAATGTAGGTACCTTCCTGAGGAGGAAAGTATTTATTTATACAAATATGTGAGACCCAAGGCCTAAAATAGCTTGTTTGTTGGAGTCAACACATTCTCTTCTTGCCTCCCAGCAGCAAATTCCTACCTCAGCTAGCAAAACCAATTGTGTTCACCCTCCCTAAGGCAGAAGGTGAACAATAATCTAAAGAGGAAACTCTAACTTAGAAACTTGCTAGAGAGAGAGAAAGACACCTCATTTCTACAAGAGGTGATATCCCTGAACAGACCAAAGGGACTGACAGGGCTGATGGGCCCTGCCAGGTCCAAAAGCGAAGGAAATGACAAGATGGAAAAGAAGGAAAGAAAGGATGAAAAGGGTGTCAGGTAGAAATAAGAAAAGAGAAGAAAAGTAATCATAGTAGTTAAAATTTACTGAGTACATATGTGCCAGACACTGTTCTAAATGCATTATAAACACAACAGCCCTTGAAGGAACTAATGTTCTTAAAACATTATGTACACTGCTTCCATTAGAAGTTCATGGGGCGCCTGGGTGGCTCAGTGGGTTAGGCCGCTGCCTTCGGCTCAGGTCATGATCTCAGGCTC
>NC_081557.1:247148444-247215606 GCF_022355385.1 Mustela nigripes | reverse complement strand
GCTTCCCTCTCTCTCTCTCTGCCTGCTTCTCCATCTACTTGTGATTTCTCTCTGTCAAATAAATAAATAAAATCTTAAAAAAAAAAAAAGAAGTTCATGTGCAAGGCTGGCAAGTGTCACCAATTATCTCTGGTGCCACCGAAGGCAGATTCTGGGCTGCATGGCCTTAGGATGAATGCAGGGAGCTTGGCCTTGAATAGGCCTTGTGCTTTGCTAGTAAATATAATGTAGTGCTTTTCCACCAGGACAACCATCACAGCTCAATAGTGCACATTAAATATTCTCATGTTTTTGTACAACCCAAGTGAGAGCCGATTATTAAAGACCAAGTTATTACAGAGGAACCAAGAAAAAAGGAGGAAAAAAGAATAAAGATTTCCCTCACCGTGTTCAGATAAGCCAGCCTGCTATTTGCTTTAGGGAACTATATGACCTGCTCCGACTATAAAACAGCTTTCTTATGGCTGATGAGAAAATTTCCACACAGCTAATACTGAAAAGGTATGCAGATTGGAATAAATCAATCTTGCCAGCTTTGGAAATTTCCAAATATACTATTCAGACTGACAGTGTCAGAAGGTCAAGAAACGTACAAATCCCCTTCAGTAAGGACGAGTGCTTTTGAACACTGGCCGTCTCCAGAGTTTAGTCTTATAATTCTTTATAGAGTAGGATTCACTCATGGGACATGAACTTCATATCTCCGCTATCATATCTCCTGTGCTCTGTCAGCTATTTCTGGTTTATAATTCCAAGAACCCCTAGGGCCTTTCCCAACTCCAGCAGAAGTCTAAAGGACAGGGAGGATTTAGCTTGAGGAAGTGTGGCCGGAGAACAAATGGGTTTCTATGAAGAGCTTTAAAAAGACAAGAAGCCCAAACTTGAAGGGATAGTTCTGTTGTTGCATCAAGGGATATGAGAAGGGACCCTGCCCCAGGAAAACACCCTATACATCGTTCTACCTGGGCCTGAAAGTCCTTCAATAGGAGACCGGGCTCTAACATAGTAACTTCAATACCTACCCAACAAGTTTTCAGAAAACAGGTTTTAATAAGGACAAAAGCTTGGGGTTGGAAGAATCCTCAAGGTAGAGATCACAGAAAGGATTACTAAGGGTTTTAGCCCAAAGCTCTGGATGAAGCAATTAGATTTTCCAGGGATGGGATTGCAGAGTATCAAGAATGGAAAGATGGGAGTAAAATTAGCTATAATAAATATTTTTAAAAATCATAGATATTCCACATTTAGAATCATATTCTACCTCATCTCTAGACTCATTAAATTTTGACAAAAAACAAGGTATTACAGGTTGAAAAGGATGCTGTCTCTTCACTGAAAAAGACAACCTAAGTTTGCGATATTGAAAGGCATCAGATAACAGTATTAACAATAAATAATTAATAGCCAACACCTTTAACATAGAACTTATTATGTAGGAAGCAATCTCCAAACTTATAAACTCACATTTATTTCATCTTACCCACACACAGTCATATGAAATAGGCCCTTTTAAATGCAGCTAAGTCCTACCATTTTATTAAAAATGGGAACAGATTTATTTGCACTTTGCTCCTACCATATTAAACATATTAAGCTCAGAGTTTCAGTTATTTTTAACTTTGTCAGAAATAAAAATAACCGGCTGCTCAGAGCTATCTTAAAGAGTCATTTGAGGGACACCTGGGTGGCTCAGTTGGTTGGACGACTTCCTTCGGCTCGGGTCATGATCCCGGAGTGCCGGGATCGAGTCCCGCATCGGGCTCTCAGCTCCATGGGGAGTCTGCTTTGCTCTCTGACCTTCTCCTCACTCATGCTCTCTCTCACTGTCTCTCTCTCAAATAAATAAATAAAATCTTTAAAAAAAAAAAAAAAAAAGAGTCATTTGAAAGATCAATAACATACTCCAGGCAAATATCTTCTATTTTATATAAAAGATGTTACACTTTTTTGGGCACAGATAGTTCTGTTTATTAGCTTCAGTGTTCCTATTTGGCATACTTGCAACATCATAGTTGTTCTTTGCTTTTAGCAAGAGCACAGAGTTTATGCCACTGAGAACCCTGAGTTCCCAGGGCTGGGAAGGAAGTGAAGACTTATAAAGAAAGTGCTTAGCTCCCTGGCTAAGAAAGAGATACCAGAACTAAACAGAAAATGGGACAGTTTGTTATCATCCATCCTGAAAACATGTGCTTGCTACCTATTGCTAAGTGAACAATCGAGAAATAACTTACTTTTTTTGATAATGAATTAAGAGTAACATTGAAGTGGGGTGCCTGGGTGGCTCAGTCAATTAAGCATCCAACTCTTGATTTTAGCTCAGGTCATGATCATGGGGTTGTGAGACAGAACCCCATGTTGGGCTCCATGCTCAGTGGGGAATTTGCTTAGGATTCTCTCTCTCCCCCCTCCTCCCCTTCCCCCTGCTAGTGCTCTCTTTCTCTCTCTAAAAAAATAAATAAATCTTTAAAAAAAGAAAAAAGAACAACTTTGTAGAATTATGGCAATGTAATGTTTTGAGAACTATGGACATACTCATGAAAAGATAAAGATATCTCCTCTTTTCTTCTACCTGAGGCAATGTCGAGATGTACAAAAGACATAGAATAAAAAAAAAAATCTAATAATAAAAGCAAGATTTCTACCTGGACACAGACTCTTACAGGACTATGCTAGGAGTTCTATCATTCTTTAAGGATTCTTTAAGGATTAAGGTAACAAAATATGACCCATCTTTGTCTTATGCAGGTAAAAGTAATAATTTGAGGAAGGCAGCAAAACTGCTTTTCATTCTTACAGAGTACCCTCGTTTTGAGTTCTTCAAACCAGAATCATAGAAGGAAAGGTCTAGAGAAGATCTGTTCAGAAGGTTTCCCCTCTAAGTTAGTAAGTGGCCCATCAAAGCACTGCCCAGACTCTCTTAGATCTGGAGTTCACCCAGCCAGGTAGCTGCATCACGAATGCTCAGAAAGTTCAAATGACCCATTGTGCAGGCTCCCTGATCAGGCAGTTACTGATCTAGCATTTCTTCTTCTAACGTCTAATCCTCTTTTTCCTTTTTCTCTCCTCTACCTCTCCTCTGCCATATCCTTTGAGTCGTGAATATAAATCTTAATACAGGGGGGCCTGGGTGGCTCAAGTGGGTTAAGCACCAGCCTTCAGATCAGGTCATGATCTGATTTGGGGTCATGGGTCATGGGATGGAGTCCTGCATCGGGCTCCCTGCTCAATAGGGACTCTGCTATTTCCTCTGCCCCTCCCCCCCATCCTATGCATGTACAAGCACGTGTGAGTGCTCGCTCTCTCTCTCGAAAATAAATAAATAAAAATCTTAAAATAAATAAATAACAGTACACTTATACGTAAACCTGCAACTGTGATGAGTGCTATGGAAGGTATGAGGCCTCGTGAGCGCAGAGTAGGGACAGGAGGAGTGCTCAGGAAGGCTGCCGCAAGAAAGAGACTAGAGCCCAGCCCTAAGAATGAGGGAGGGAGGGCGGGAGAGAGGGCGGGGGACCTGCAGGCAGAGAGAGAAATGCACGCCCTCCTAATAAGGAAGGGAGATGGCGAGTGTGAAGCCAAAAGAAAGCCAGCGTGGCTGGAGGGCAGACAAGGAGGGATTAGCAAACGTGAAGAGGGAGGAGTGCACCAACCCAGCAGAAAGGGCTAAGCAGTCTTGACTTTCCAAGGAGCAGTGAGAAACCCAGAAGGGCTTTTAAACCAGGAGATGATGGCTTGGGTGTTCAGAAAGTTCAGATAAAACAATGTCACATATGTCATTCACACACTCACTAATGAAAGTCCTCTGATCAACCAGTTTAGCCCCAGATCCTGTTATTAACAATACCAAAAAGTTAATTCACCCAAACGCATGATTTGACTATTTGGTAAAATAAAACAGGGGACTGGGAGGCATAGCCCCTGAGTTTTTGTCTGTTTGGAGACCTTAAATTAGTCACTACATTTCTCTAGCCCACCTGATTCCTTATTTGTAAAATGGGGAGATGGACACTAGGACCACTCAGTTCATTCTATCCCTAGAACTGTGATTAGAAAAAAGAAAAAAAAAAATACACTTTAAAAAAACCAAGTGGCCAATAAACATGAAAGAGATGCTGATATTCATTCATAATGAAAGAAATTAAAATGCAATAGACTGGCACAGAATCATGGCTGGCAAGGCTGTGGAACGACAGGAACCCATACTACTAAGCAGGAATGGAAACTGGTGCAACCACTTTGCAGAAAGTGGTATCTGGCAGTATCTGGAAAGACTGAAAATGTACACAACCTATGACTTCACAATTCCACCCACAGAAGCATACTGTAAATAAACTTTCACACATACGCACAGGAAATATATTTAAGAACATTCATAGCAGCATCATTTTTTAAAGATTTTTTTAAAAAGATTTTATTTATTTATTTGACACAGAGAGAGAGATCACAAGTAGACAGAGATTTAGGCAGAGAGAAAGGGGGAAGCAGGCTCCCCGCTGAGCAGAGAGCCTAATGCGGGACTCGATCCCAGGACCCTGAGATCATGATCTGAGTCGAAGGCAGCGGCTTAACCCACTGAGCCACCCAGGCGCCCAGCAGCAGCATTTTTGAACAAACTATAAGAACAGCCTAAATATCAGAAAGAATACAGAAATATCGTATATTCATACAATGGAAAACTACATAGCAGTGGAAATGAGTGAAATGGGGGAATATATACAACAAGGTTGACTCTCGTAAACAAGACTGAACAGAATAGAAACAAAATGAGAAGTATACATTTGACATACCTTGTATATGTCTAATTTTTGCACAATGATACTATATACTGTTTAGTAATACCCTCATTTTTAATAAGAGCACAGAGATATATATAGGAAAACTAAATGACAAATTCAAGACAGTAGTCACCTCTAGGGGATAACGAGGGAAATATGACCAGGGAAGGGGCTCTGACTCAATGTGTAATATCATAATAGCTTAAAATGAGTGCTGGAAGCACAGGTAATTATTATACTATTCTTTATACCTTTTTGAATATTTTGGAAAATATTCTTAACAACAACAACAAAGCATAGAAGGAATAGAAGAAAAACAGATTGCTTCTCAAATCAATTTTGCCAACAAAACAGCAGAACCTGATGACGTATAGGTAGGTTTAGCCTTGAGGAGAAAAGGGGTCGGGCCTTGAACCAGAAAGTAAGAGACCTGGGTCCCTGGCGTGGATGTGTCAATAAGAAACCACAAGCTTCTGGATGAATCTTCTGGTGCTCCAGGTGTTAGTTTCCTCCTCTGTAACTAAGGAGGTAACAAGAGATGATGCCAAAGGTCCTTTCTCCCCATGGTGCTCCCCACTTACCATCTCAGAGGGGGGATCCGGCACTGGGCAAGAGAAGGTCCCCCCCCCAGATCCTTTGTAATCCAAATTAAGGTTTGAAATTTTGCACTTATTTATTTACTTATAAAATCTTATGTTTTTATTCTTTTGCTCACACCTGATACGTGTATTAGTTTGCCAGGGCTGCTATAACAAAGTACCAGCAGACTGGGTGGCTAAAACAACAGAACTTTATATTCTCTCACAGTTGTGGAAGCTAGAAGTCCAAGATCAAGGTATCAGGGCTGGTTTCTTCTGAAACCCTCTCTCCACAGCTCACCTTTCTCCTGTGTCCTCACGTTGTTTTTCACCTGTGTATGTCTATGCCCAGATTTCCTCTTCTTACAAGGATACCAGTCACGATGGATTAGGGGCCACCAAAAATCCTCATTTTAACTTAATTATCTCTGTAAAGATCTTATCTCCAAACAGTCGCATGCTGAGATACTAGGATAGGGTTTCAACATATGAACATTGCTGGGGACACAGCTGAACCCATAACAACAGGAAAGCCTTAAATCTTTAGTGACAGGTTTGTGAGAAGAGATAGCAAAATTACTAACTTAAACTAATTTACATTTGCTAACCACTCTAATTCTATAACTGTCTGCTTCTAGTTACTAAAATGTCACACTTTTTCAAATGGACAATTTGCATCTAGGGCTACTTAAAAATTGGGTAAATCAATTATTACATTTATCAAGGTATGCTATTCAAGCAAGGTTAATTCTTTCTGACGTTAATAATGAGTAATTATGTCTTCTAACAATAAATCATTGTCTAGAAATAATCTGATTGGAAAAACACCACACAACTGGTTTCCACGGACTGACATCTGGTACCAGAAATGACATACGTGTGATTTCCACAGTATATGCTTCAATAGGCTCTGCTCATCAACAGACATCACCATTCCATAGTCTATAGCAACACACACGGCATTGTATGATGCACAGTTGGCCAGTCTGTCCCACTTCCAACATGCTGCTCACATAATTTAGCCCAGTGAGCGACAAATTGAACTCTGTTGGCTTGGCCTGCCAAAGTCCCAATGTCTGCTAACCCACACAGAGCCTCCTTTCTTAAGCCTGTAAGTCACAGGAAAGAGAGCCAGGTCTCATTAGGGCAAAACCATCAAAGGACACTGAGGATCATGGAAACCAGCCATTTCGGAACAGTGAATATGCCAAAACCTAAAATGCCCAATGCGGGCAGCAGAAGGACACTGTTCTGAAGCCACAGACACGTCTTATTTTTAACTTGGGTAAAATGTGGTTTCGACCAAAGTCATACCAAAGGCAGGTGAATACAGCACCAAAATATGTTCCAAAGAACAGGTATTTATAAAGTCCAAATACATTAAAAAAAAAATAAAGGAGCGGGATGAAACAGAGAATATCAAACACTAATGTCAAACCCTAGCCCTAAAAAATGGTACCTGAACAAGGTATACATTAGCAGATGGAAAAAAGTCCAGACTACCCAAAGTCTTCCGTGTGCTCTAAAGGTACTACAAAACTCTTGAAGGATGAAGATGCAAGTTCTCAAAACAGACTTTGATAATTCAGACAGAGAGGTCCGCAATTACCTATACCTTCAAGTGAAAGTAAACAGCCACCTGCTCCTCAATCAAGGCTCACCAAAGTCAACACGAGTGCTGTTTTCAGAGGCGCCTGACAGCTCAGTTAGTTAAGCAACTGACTCTTGGTTCCAGCTCAGGGTGGTGATCTCAGGGTCCTGGGATGCACGCTGCATCAGGTCCATGCTTAGCACAGAGTCAACTGCTTGTCTCTCTCCCTCTGCTCTTCCTTTCATGCTTTCTCTCACATAAATAAAATCTTTTTAAAAAATGCAGTTTTTGGTGTAATTAACAGAATAGAAATTCACCAGAGAGTTCATATTGTTTACCTTGGTAAAGAATAGGTATTGGTGATGGGATCAAGAGTCAATATAGAGGTCTCCTGGGAAACTAGCTCTTGACTTCTGGGAATTATCCTGTTGACACCTTAAGTTCTTGTTATTATTAAGTGGAAGAAGTTTTAATTATATCAGTTATTAAAAATAAAGCAATAGTGCTCTAAATCTGTGACAATTAAAATTATTCTTAAAGAGTAGGCCAGAATAAGCCTCAGTAATTAATACTATTTTTTGAAGTTGATCGCACTTTATAGAATTAAGACCATAATAATAGTTACTTCCATTTTTACCAAAATAGTGTAAGTATGTGTATATATAGTTAACATTAAACTTATGTCATCATATATAAAAATTAAAAACTTCAAATTTTTTTCAAAATTTCATTTATGAAGAAAATATGAAAAATCAACATAGATTTTACAACCTTTCCACAGCAGAATCTATTGTGCTGTTCAACCAAGAAAACATTGTGTCTTTTTTGGTTCTCATATTTTTTCACATAGGTGCCAGCTAGTTCCACTTCAATTCCAAAGTAACTTTACTAGGCACTCTATGTGTGCAGCAGTAAAATATTGGCAAGTCAATGTGCAAAGACAGCTTAAAGTACCAGAACTTCAAACTGGAAATTTACTAGACTTGCCAAAGAGCATTTAAAAAATATTTTGGGTGCCTAGGTACCTCAGTCATTAAGCATCCAACTTTCGGTTTTGGTTCAGGTCACGATCTCAAGGTCATAAGATCAAGTCCTGCATCAGGCTCCGTGTTCAGCACACAATCTGCTTGAAATTCTCTGCCTCTGCTCCTTCCCCCACTCAAGTGTGAATATGTCACTCATGAGCTCAAGGACCAGCAAAGTCCAGCAAAGCATTCATGGTCTGAAAACTAAACAACCGTACAATTTTATTTTAGGGTTCCTTTAGAGAAATATAAGTGTTGATGTATAAAATATTAACAAGAGGAAGAATTAACAAGAGGTCAAAGATCATTCCTTAAAATAACTGCCAACTAAAAATCAGATCAAAAATGAAAATGCCGGGGCGCCTGGGTGGCTCAGTGGATTAAGCCGCTGCCTTCGGCTCAGGTCATGATCTCAGGGTCCTGGGATCGAGTCCCACATCGGGCTCTCTGCTCAGCAGGGAGCCTGCTTCCCTCTCTCTCTGCGTGCCTCTCTCCCTACTTGTGATCTCTGTCTGTCAAATAAATAAATTAAAAAAAAAAAAAAAGAAAATGCCACTTCTCTAAAATTATCAACAACAGCAACCCTTCAATCCAATCCTCTGTCACTTCCTTTTCTCCCTTCAAATATCTCTAACGATTCCTTGACCCCCTGTACCACTGATCTCATACGATTTTTACCATCATTCACTATTCTCTTATCCTCTAATTTCTTCTTAGCCATCTTAGATCCATGGCCCCAAAGTAATCATCCCTTCCTTGAATGTACTTTCACCTCCCTAACACCTCTTCTCATTTCAACCCATTCACTTGTCAAAATACTTAAACTAGCTAAACCCAGTCCTTACCTCTCCCGCAACCATACCAGTGTGTCTGAACATGGCCAGAGAAACACATTCAACTAGATGTGTCATATTTTCAATTCATGACCACAAAACTCAAGCAACAGAGTCCCTGGCGGAGTCAGACAATCCTAATATACTACCATACTACCCATTCTTCCACTCTCCTAGACATCTATTCCACACCTTACTCTCTTTCCTCAAACCTCCAACAGGGCCTCCCCTGAACCCTCTTTCTCAGCCTTGGAACAGAGGCAGTCAGGCGAGAACTTGCACAAGCTCTCACCACTGTTCACCCTCACTTCTCTAGCTGGGCCCACGTATGGTATTCTCTCTTCCCTCCTACCACGGCGAATGACGTCTCCATTTTCCTGAGGCCAACCACCCCACTTCGTACATGAGACTTCATCCACTCTTGGCCACTCGAGAAGAAGGCTCCAGCAATTCTCCCCCCTCCCCTGTTCCTAAATCATTAATTGATGTAATCCCACTCAACCATTCCGGAAGCAGATGTTGGAAGATAGAAGCATGCTATATTTCCCATCTTTAAAAAAGAAAAGAAAAACTCTCTTGTTTCCATTTATAGCTTCTGTCCCATTTCTCTGCTCTACATTACAGCAAAACTCAAAAAAGCTGTCTCTATATGCTGTCTCTGACTCAAATCCTTCTAGTGGCCCGTAAACCCATTCCACTAAGTCTGCTTCTACCACCATTCCACTGAACTGTTCTTGTCTGTGTCACCGATGACATTCATAAGGCTACATCCAATGGTCAACTTTCAGTCCTCTTCATCCTTTTCCTGTCAGCAGCATCACACACAATGCACTGCTCCTTCCTTTCTTGAAACACTTCTCCTGGCTCCAGAACTTCATCATCACTACCTCACTGGAGACTTTCTCAGGCTCTGCTAAGTCCTTCTCATATCCCAGGCCTCTAATCATTGAAGTAGTCCAGGGCTCAGTCCTCGAGTCTCTCCCTCTCATAATTTATACTCATCCCCCAGTAACTTCATCCAGTCTCACAGCTTGAAATATCAGCTATATGTTGAGACATCCGGAATGTGTACTTCCAACTTGGCTCTCTCCCCTGAACCCCAGCCTCATCTATTCCTCTGTATCCTCTACCAACTCTACTTGTATATCTAATAGACATCTCAAACATAATGTCCAAAGATGAAACTCTGACCTTCCCCTCCAAACCTGGCCCCTTCCAAAATCTTTCCCATCTCAATAAATAGCAACCCCAACGTTCCAACAGCTCAGACAGAAAACTTTAGCATCATCCTTCACTCTTCTCTTTCTCTTACCTTCCTCATCTAATCCACCATCAAATTTTGCTGGTTCTACCTTTGAAAAATATGAAATAGGGGCGCCTGGGTGGCTCAGTGGGTTAAGCCGCTGCCTTCGGCTCAGGTCATGATCTCAGGGTCCTGGGATCGAGTCCCACATCGGGCTCTCTGCTCAGCAGGGAGCCTGCTTCCTCCTCTCTCTCTCTGCCTACTTGTGATCTCTCTCTCTTTCGAATAAATAAATAAAATCTTTAAAAAAAATATGAAATATATAAAAACTCTGGCTACTTCTCACTACTCCATAATACCATTATAATTTCAACTGTCTAAGCAAAAGTCTCCTACCTGGTCTCTGCCCCCTCACTATTATTCTCCATACAGACATCAAAGTGACCACTGTAAGTTAGATTACTTTTATTTTATGCATTTTAACCTCTTGTTTAAAATATTCTCAACACACATATAGCTTTATGCCATTTCTTTAAAAAGAAACAGAAAGTACCAATCACAAAGGAAGAAATTGTTAAGCTTCCTTACTTCTTCCTGGCTGAAGGCAATATAAACAAAGCTAAAAGACAAAGAACTGGTAGAAGATCCACAGTATATAGACTTCCTTGAAATTGGAAAGAAAAAAACAAAACCCAAACACAACCTGAGAGGGAACAATACTCATGATGAGGCAATTCACAGAGGGGGGATATTCAACAGGTCAATAATGCGAAGAAATATAATTTCTTAAGTGTCCACCTTCAGCTCAGGTCATGATCCCAGGGTCCTGGCACTGAGCCCCACATCGGGCTTCCTGTTCTACGGAAGCCTGCTTCTCCCTCTCCCTGCTACTCCCCCTTCTTGTACTCTCTCTATTCCTCTCTCTCTCTCTTTGTGTCAAATAGATAAATAAAATCTCTAAAAAAAAAGAAGAAGAAGAAGAAAGAAAGAAATATTTTATACTCATGAAATGGGCAAGAATCAAGCTGTCAATAATGAGTGGTGGTAAGGATATAGATAAATTGTACCTCTTCCTTTACTGGTGAATATATAAATTGGCAAACAAAATACATTACATTTCTTTGCTTTTATTACAAGAACTGTAAATTTTAAGATTTCAGATTATTCTGTTAATTGTATATGGAATTCTGGAATACATATAAATGAATATATATACATAGATCATTATATAAATTTCTTCTGTATTTTTCTATGCCTACAATTCCAACCAAAAGGTGCAGTAGCCAGTAGAGTGGAGTTGCAAACATTATTATGACTCATTAGGGAAGATGGTGTAAGCAACTTGAGACACAAGGATTCAAAAGAAGCAAGTAATTAGTGGAAGAAAACATGTATCTATTAACCAACAGGGTTTTCAATGCATTTAGAATAATTATCTTCCCAATACAATTTTCAAATCCCTCAGATATCTAATAAGATAGCAACCCACAGGGCACCTGGGTGGCTCAGTCGGTAAAGCAGCTGACTTGACTGCAGCTCAAGTCATGATCTCAGGGTTGTGAAATGAAGCCCTGTGTGGGGCTCCGTATCCAGTAGGGAGTCTGCTTGAGATTCTCTCTCTCCCTCTGCCCCTCCCCTATGCAGTGCTTGCGCGCTCTCTCAAATAAACAGATCTTAAAAAAAAAAAAAAAAAAGATAGCAAACCATTTTTCTAACATTTAGGCTCAATAAATAATAACTGAACTAAAATTAAATTAATTTTAATTTCATTAAACTGAAATTTAATAAATTTATTTAACTAAATTTATTTAATAAATAATAACTGAACTAAAACCTTTCCACGCTATGCAACTGACTTCTGATCTTAACAAGGA
The DNA here is from genome assembly GCF_022355385.1 of Mustela nigripes. Classification (NCBI taxonomy): domain Eukaryota; kingdom Metazoa; phylum Chordata; class Mammalia; order Carnivora; family Mustelidae; genus Mustela; species Mustela nigripes. Next base: position 247,203,687 of record NC_081557.1, on the reverse strand, counting down.
GCCAAATTCCGGCTTCCAAATGATGTAATTGTAAAGTTTCCTTATTGGAACCAAGTCATCTTCATTGCCAGTGTCCCAGACCTGAAGCCCAGGGCCTGCCAGCCACAGTGCATACATTAGACAGACTAAGAGACCACCTAGGAAGTAAAAGCCACTGTGTTTCTGCCAAAAGAAAAGGCATCAGCATTTTCTTCCAACCAATCACTATTGTACATGGCCTTGGGCCAGAAGGGCTTCTAGTTACCTAATCTCTTGAAGCATAAACAAGGTCTTCAGAACTCTGGTATTGCCATTTTTGTAGAACAAGAATATCAGAAACATTCGGAAGACAAGGCATCACTTTGGCATGGAATCTGACACCAGAATTCCTACTCAGGGGCTTCCAGTGGAAGAACTCACCTACCTAGTGGAGAAAAATGACAGCCATCTAAAGGAAGGATAGTTAGCAGGGAGGCAGGAAACATGAGGCCCGGTTCTACGTGCTGACAGAAATCTACAAGGCCAAACTGGCTATAATATAATCTATTTGTAAGACAAGAATAATTATAAGACAAAAACGCAAATTAATATAGTGTCATAAACTTGCACAGCAATTTCTCAACACAGTCACTCCTTAGCTCCAAACACATTCAAGCACCCACAGGCAGGCATGACTAACTTATAACACCAGAGGGGGAAGGAACTAACATTTCTAAATTAGAGGCCAGCATGATTTCCCAGTGTCTGGCATACAGAAGGCACTCTACCAAATCTGATTTAATCCTCAAAACAACTCTACAAGACAGTACAATTCCACTGAATAGATGAAAACCGACTAAAGAAAATCAAGTAAACTATCCACAGTTAAAATAAATACAGAAACTACTACAAAGCCCTAGTAAGTACTCAGACCCCCATCAGTCTAAGTCCAAAGCACTGGCTAATTCATCTATACCAGTGCTGTCCCAGAGAAAAACAATACAAGTTACAGATGTAATTCTGAATTTTCTAGCAGTCACATCAAAAAATAAAAGTAAATGAAATTTAATTATGTATTTTATATAAGAATTATGTCAAAATATTATTAATTCATTGTGTAATCAACATTAGTCAATATTAATATTAAAAGGATACACTTTTTCATTGTAAGTCTTCAGAATCCAGTGTCATTTTACCCTTACTGAACATTTTGAATTGGACGAGTCACGTTCGGTGCTCAACGGCCACCTGTAGCTATTAGCCAGTCCAGGCCTATTTCAAAGAGATTGTTCTTCAGGACCCCAAATTAACCAAAACTCTCCATGTCACAGTTGGTGGTATGGAGAGGCACATTTCTAGAAGCACCCTATTTCCTCCTTTCCCTGAGTCAGGCGCTTCTCACTCAAAATTTTCCCTCTGAAGTGACATCTTCCCTGATCCCAGGCACTCTCCACTGCCCCCTCCCCAGTCACCCACTTCCACAGCATTCTCTTCTCTTTGTCTTTTTAAAGATTTGTTTATTATAGAGAGAGAGCACAAGTGGGAGGGGCAGAGGGAGAAGGAAAATCTAAAGCAGATTCTCTAAGTCTGGGCTGAGAGCAGAGCCTGACTCAAGGCTTGATCTCATGACCCTGAGATCATGACCTGACTTGAAACCAAGAATCAGACACTTGGCCAGCTGCACTGTCCAGAAGCCCTTGTTTTATTTTTCTTCAAGGCACATATATTGTTTTTTCTGTTCACTTATTTGCTCAGTTTACTGCCCACCTCCTGAAACTAAAATTTAAGCTCCATGACAGCAAAGCCTCTTCTTTTCTTTTTTTTTTTTAAGATTTTTATTTATTTATTTGGCAGACAGAGATCCCAAGTAGGCAGAGAGGCAGGCAGATAGAGAGGAGAAAGCAGGCTCCCCGCTGAGCAGAGAGCCCGATGTGGGGCTCGATCCCAGGACCCTGGGATCATGACCTGAGCCGAAAACAGAGGCTTTAACCAACACTGAGCCACCCAAGCGCCCAGCAAAGCCTCTTCATCACTGTCTCCAGAGTGTGGAACAGTATCTGACACATAAAAGGTATTCAAAAATATTCATTGCGTTAACTAACTGCAATAGCCAAAGGGCACAAATTCTCCCCACTAACTAGGAAATGCATTTGCCACAGACATAATGTCATATAGAAGTTAGTTCCACAGACTAGCCCGTGTCTGCATATGATACATGAGGATATGACGACATCAGTAAGAGGTTTAGCAGAGAGCAAATGCTCCTCAGAGGCCCAGTGTATTATAAATATTTTCACTTCCCAGTGCCTAGTATAACCCCTAGAACATAGTAGGTCTTCAATATGAATGAATCCATCCATTTTAAGGAGAAACAAAAACCAATTCTAGTTACACTAGGGGTTAAACAATCATTTGACGGCAACCCAGGAATTTAACCAAAAATAAAACACAGTGTAAACATATGTTGCAAGTGGCTTTCCCTGATTCCTTAATTTGGTTTAGGTTCCCATGCCATACACGTCTGTATCAGACAAAAACTTCTCTGGTGTCATATAACAAAAATTCAACCCAAACTATCTTAAGCAAAAAAAGGGAAATTCATTGTAGAAATTCTAGGTACCCAGGTTGGATCTCACAAAGAACTCTAACCAGAAACCCAAATGCTGCCAGAACTTTCTGTCTGTCTCTGGTTTCCACACCTCTGAGTTTCAGATACATTTCCTCCCATTCTCTTACTGGGGCTTCTTCCCCTCCGCCAAGCCTTAGGGGAACTCCCATGCTTTCCCATTACTGTTTAGACATCCAGAAATTCCTTGGCTTTCCTGCCTCTGTTATATTTAAAAAACTCCTAGAGAAGTTATTGGCCTGGCTTAACAGGTGCTCACCTTTGAACCAATCAACCGTGGCCCCATCATTGGGTCAGCCTTAACAATAAGTAGGTGGACGAATGGGTATTAAGTGGAGATCCTAGAGAAGGGGTGCCAGATAGATGACCCCACAATAGTCCATTACTGCTTTCCGGAACCCTGCATCTCCCTTGTCACTAGAGGCATCACATGTGACTACAAGCACCCACTTAAGCATCCAGACTAAGCCATAAACTCAAGGAAGTGGCATATGTGTTTCTACTCGAACCCCTCACCATAGTAGTTTTTGGCATATTGATGCTTCTCAATATATTTGTTAAATAAATGGAATTATGCTCTTTTTTAAAAAAAGATTTTATTTATTAGGGCACCTGGTTGGCTCAGTGGGTTAAAGCCTCTGCCTTCCGCTCAGGTCATGATCCCAGGGTCCTGGGATCGAGCCCCACATCGGGCTCTCTGCTCAGCGGGGAGCCTGCTTCCTCCTCTCTCTCTGCCTGCCTCTCTGCCTACTTGGGATCTCTGTCTGTCAAATAAATAAAATCTTAAAAAATAAAGCAAAACATTTTATTTATTTACTTGAGAGAGAGAGTGTGTGAGCACAAGCAGGGGGAGGGGCAGAGGGAGAAGCAGACTTCCCCATTGACCAGGAAGACCAAGGCGGCTCAATCCGTAGGATCACGACCTGAGCCAAAGGCAGACACTTCACCAGTGGAGCCACCCAGGCGCCCCAAATGAAACGACTTTTAAACAAAATTTTTAGGTGAAGACATACAGTTAATGTAAAACTTCTCATTAAGAACTTTTTATACAAATGAGGAGTAACTCGAAACTCCATCAGCCCATGAAATAAAAGCTCTTCCTTTACAGGTAGGCACTTGGAGCAATTCTGCTGGGAATCCAGCAGAGCAGACCAGAAAATCCTGCAATACCCTCACCAAAATGACTTTGTCTGAACGAGTCTTGTACACACACCAGCTAGGTTCCCTACAGGAAATGATGCCCATACGTGGCAACTTAACAGCAGACATCCTATCAAGAAAGGTGATAGGACTCAGAAAAAAAAAAAAATCTGCAAAGTGAACCCTCCGGTAACAAAAGCAGCAACAGAGCTGAGCGGGAGAGGGAAGCATCATGTTTACTGCGCACAAAAGGCAGGATAAGACACTCCGTGGCTGGAGCAACACAAGCTCCGCATGCTTACAGACTGACCCAATTTATCTGGCACAGCACGTCCACCTTCCAGTGGAAGCAGGAGCTTTCCAAGGCGTGTACATTTGTACTCCCAAACCTGTACCGTGCATTCTAAAAGCTGCACTCTCCTGGCGATCCTAAACATGAATTCATTTGCTCCTCAAAACGAAAGGAAAATATACAACGCCATAAAAAAAAACAAAAGTAACTTGGCCAAAATCTGTTCTCTGAGGAGTACCCATATTTGTAAACTCAAGTGGAAAGCTAAGTAAGCAGCCGTATTTGTACCCATTTGTGCAGTCCTTACTGAGCATTTCCACACTTAGGATTGTTCGATTATTATCCTGCCCAGGTTAAAGAGGAGGCCAGGCTCCGAGGAGATAACCTGGCATCAATCAGTTTGGCTAGAAATGGCTGGCCAATACTGTATAACCTAGGTCTTTGATACTAAATCTGTTGCTCTTTCCATTGTCCCAAAAATCACAAGATAATGTCAGTAAAAGTATTTCTTAAATTTACAATCAGTGCAAGGTACTGTTTCATTCTGAACGAGTAACTCGTCTGTGTAAATAGTGACAGAACCCCCACGCTCCTGCTATGTTAGCTACGGGATGTGGAGCAAGATATTTACTTAGCTTCTTTTGCTCTTTACTTTCCTCCCCCATAGAACAGGTACAATAATGTCAACTGCACAGGGTTGTCGTAAGGGTTAAATCAGAGGAAGGCTTTGGGACTCAAAGAGGGACAAACAGGATTTCTTTGTCTTGGAGGAGCGCCAGTCCACGGAGACCTAGATATCAACAAGTAACTTCAATACACGTGGGCACGAATCTCAGCCGAGTGCCGAAGCACATACAGAACGAGCCTGGACGAGGGCGCCTTGGTGGCTCAGTCAGTAAAGCAGCTGCCTTCAGCTCAGGTCATGATCCCAGGATCCTGGGATTGAGTCCCACATCAGGCTCCCTGCTCAGCGGAGAGCCTGCTTCTCCCTCTCCCTCTGCCTGCCCCTCTGCCTGCTTGTGCTCTCTCTCTCTCAAATAAATAAATAAAATCTTAAAAGAAAAAAAAAATGAGCCAGGGCAAAAGGAGCAGCCCAAGAAAAAAATACGGAAACATGAAAGTGCATGCACTGCTCCAGGGCTCCAGGAATGTGGCATCCCTAGAAGAGAAAGTAGACAAAGACACAGGAAACGGGTCTGGAGAGGCAGAAGAGCCAGGTCATAAAGTCCTGTAGGCACGCTAAGGAGTCCGGGTTTCATTCTGTTAGCCTCTGAAGAGTGTGAAGGAGTGTGACATGGCAACAGATTTGAATATCAGATATGGCAACCCAGGGAAGGATGGATTTAAGAAAAATAAAACTGGGGAAAAAACCTGAAAGGGGTGATGAGAGCCTGCATTAGTAACAGGGTAGCAGAGAGGAGGGATGCAGAGGAGAAGCAGTTAAGAGATAAAATCAGCAGAATTCGCCAAATGATTAGGTGGGGAAGGAAGAAAACAACAGAGATACAAGAAGGGGTGCCTGGGTGACTCACCCAGGTGATTTAGTCACCAAGAGGTGGCCAACTCTTGATTTTGGCTCAAGTCATGATCTCAGGGTCCTGGGATCAAGCCCACATAAGGCTCCACACCCAGCAGGGAGTCTGCTGGGGATTTTCTCCCTCCCCCCACCCCTTCCCCTGTGCATATACACATGCTCTCACGTTCTCTAACAAATATATAAATCTTTAATAAATAAATAAATACCTAAATATTTTAGAAAGCTCTTTTAAAAAAAGAAACATGTAGGTCAAGGAAGATGTTCACACTTCTGGCTTAGTGACTTGCATAACTAAGATGGGGAACAAAAGAGAAGCTTCAGGTTTTAAGAGAAGGGACTGGGGGAAATCTGATGTGAACTGAATTCTGTGATGTCTGTCAAGCATCTGGATATAGGAGGGTGAAATTAGGGGGAAAGGCACGTCCGACAGCTGCAAGCATGGAGGTGACAGTAAACACCTCAAATATAAATGAAACCATCTCAAGGGAGCACATAGAAGAAGGCTTTAGAAAGAAGCCAGGGCAACATGTAAAGCGCAACATTACAGGGGGGACTGAGGGGTGCGGGGTGAAACAGGGGTGCTGCTGTAAGAGAAGGAGCAGCAAGAAGCACGAAAATGAGCCAAGAAACCTGGTAATAAAGCATTTCAACGTGTGCCAGTGGCCAACAGTGTCCCTGCAACAAAGATGTTCAGTTAGGAAAGGGCTGGAAAAGCGTCCTTTCCATGTATCAGTGCCAAAATCACCAGTGAGCCTTCCAAAGGAAAAAAGAGACAGAGAGAGCATTTTTGTGGAGTGGAGGGAGCCATTACCAAATTACTGCGGTGGAGAAGGAAACAGAAGAGGAAAAAGTAGAGCTTGGCGTAGGCTTTCCTCATCCCATGTGCCTGCCTGAGGATAGAAGGAAATGTTCAAAGTGGTTCTGGAATCAAAGCGCCGAAGTCAGTAACTGGACCACAGGCAAGTCACTGAGTACACCTGCCAAAGGCACCAGCGGAGGGACTCACCGTGCCACGCTGGGAAAGGGAGGTAGGACAGCTCCTGACTTCAGGGGAAATCACGTGGGAGAGGCAGAGAAGAGGAGAGACAGAGGCGGAGGCACAGGACATGGGGGTGTTGGCAGGGGAGAAGGTAGAGGGCAAGCAGAGAGTCTGGGGTGTGGAGTCCATAGTGCCCTCTTTGGGGTCTTGTCTTTCAGGAAACGAAAATGTTATCACATTCCAAAATGGGCTAAGGGGACTCTAAACAGAGCTTTGGACGGTTGGCTAAATGTGAGTAACAACATTCAACATTATCAGAAAGGAAGAACTGGAGTATTTCTTAACATTCACTCTCTGCCTCCCCTGGCCATTCCCAGGTCGCTCCCAGAATTCACAGTTGCTGGGGTCTACCTGTTTCATACTCATTTCTTTGCTCAGGCCTCCAGGAGCAATACAATGGCTACTTCCCTTTCTGTAAGCGCAAAGGTCACACCTCCATATGCAAAAAAAGCCATTCCTCTAACCTGTTTCCTTCTCCCAAAAATCTGTATCCAATAAGAACTTTGGGGAAGGGGCGCCTGGGGGGCTCAGTCAGTTAAGCATCTGCCTTCAGCTCAGGTCACGATCCCAGGGTCCTGGGATGGAGTCCTGCATGGGGCTCTCTTCTCAGAGCTAAGCTTGCTTCTGCCTCTGCCTGCCACTCCCCCTACTTGTCCTCTCTCTCTCTGTCTCTCTGAAAAATATAAAAAATCTTTAATAAGAAAGAAATTTGGGGAATCCTACAGAATGGTAAGTAATAATATGTTTGGAATCCTGAAGAAGAATAGGAGATAAGAATGGAATCAAATTTAAAACCAAGGAAATAATCAGAGAAATTACATCATGAAAATGCATATTTAAAACAAAACCAGCAAACAAAAACCCTCGCCCCAGAATCTACTCTTTAGCCAGCTGTTGCTCACAGTCCTACGTCTAAAAATAGCCAGCTCAAATTCTTCTTTTTTACTTTTCTCCCACTCCCCTTCTATTACATAGATCAGGCGTCAAGCAAATTAAGGCAAGGGAACCAAATCCAGCCCACAACCTGCTTTCATATGGCTTAGGAGCTAAGAATGGCTTTTATGTTTTTGTAAGGGTTATAACAAACAAGTAAAACCAAAGTAGAGTATCAACAGAGACCTGGGAAGCCTAAAACATTTACTTTCTGGTCTATTATAGAGAAGGGCTGTCAACCCCTGTTAGACATGAAGACTCTGGTGCCAGTAAGGCAGAGACTTTCCTGAGGGCACACAGCTGATTAGCAGGAGAGCTTACACAACAATCGTTTCCTTGGCTCTGGGTCCAGGGAGCTCCCCAACCATCACGCTTGGAGCTGATGTGACCGTCAACCAAACACAGACTGGCAGTAATTCCCACTTGAAGGTAAAAAAGGGAGTTGTTAAGGTATTCATGAGAGAGCCACATAAATAAACTTTAAAATAACAATACTACTACTATTTTAAGAACTCCTGGTTGAGTAATATCAAACAGAAGGCAAATATTTAGTGATGGGCAACACATCTTTCAGATTCTCCCTCTCTACTCTCACCTTTTCCTCTTTTTTTTTTTTTTTAAACAAATCTTTTTTTTTTTTTTTTTAAGATTTATTTATTTATTTGACAGAGAAATCACAAGTTAGCAGAGAGGCAGGCAGAGAGAGAGAGGAGGAAGCAGGCTCCCTTCTGAGCAGAGAGCCCGATGCGGGACTCGATCCCAGGACCCTGAGATCATGACCTGAGCCGAAGGCAGCGGCTTAACCCACTGAGCCACCCAGGCGCCCTCCTCTTTTTTTTTTTTTAAAGATATTACTTATTTATTTATTAGAGAGAGAGAGAGAAAGCAAGAAAGCACAAGCAGGGGAAAGTGCAGAGGCAGAGGAAGAGGAAGAAGCAGGCTCTCTGCTAAGCAGAGAGCCCAATGCGGGGCTTGATCCCAGGACCGAGATCATGACCTGAGCGGAAGGCAGACGCCCAACCGACTGAGCCACCCAGGCATCTTCTCTTAAGGTGCCTCCTAAAATCTATTCTACTCTCTGTCACCTGGGTAAGAGTGTTTGCAGACAAGGTATGTCAGGAAGCATGCCCTGTTCTTGGCCAAGAAAGCGCTAGCACTCCACTCTACCCACCCACATTCTCGCATAAGCCCAAACTGCACAGCTATGTGGCAACCCACTAGCACCAGCTGCTGTTTGTGTTAAACAGTAATTAAGTCAAAATGTCTATCTTTCAATACTTAAAATAGTTGCCTCATATGTAATCCATTCACCTAACCTTTCAAGTTATGTATAATAATCAAAACTCACCTTGAAACTGCCAAGGCAAACTCTAACAGTAATACTTCCTGCATAAAACATTCCATACCAACAAACTAGACTCTGGTCTGTTTTAGCTTTCTGTCTGAATGACCGTTCACACAGAACTCCTCTGTGGCAGACATTTAATTTCATTCACGAGCAACAGGTAGTGACAATTTCTCTGTCTTTATAAATCATAACACGTCCCAGTCATCTCATCAGACATTTCTCAGTGCCCATGGCTTCATTCTGTCCTGAAGCCAGCAGAGCTGACCCTGACGCTAATAATATTAACATCGTCATAAATATCCTAAAAGGCAAGAAGCCAGGAAAAGAGGATAAATGAAAGTTTCACAGTATTGTTTTAGAACGTTAAAATAGATTTTAGAAATCTAGTCCACAGTTTTTTCACAAAAATACTAGGACATATTCATGAATAACAGAACCATGTGTAATGTTTTAATTAAGGTTCTTTACATGTCCTTTTGAGGAAATATAAGAAATTGTAAAAAGAGGAGAAAAAAGAGAACGAGGGAGGGACAGAGAAAAGGAGGAAAGGGGAGAGATAAAAAGAAAAATCCTGGGGCACCTGGTTGGCTCAGTCTGTGGAGCAGGAGACTGATGATCTCGGGGCTGTAAGTTGGAGACCCACACTGGGTGTAGAGATTACTTTAAAAAACTAGGGGTGCCTGGGTGGCTCAGTGGGTTAAAGCCTCTGCCTTTGGCTCAGGTCATGATCCCAGGGTCCTGGGATCGAGCCCCACATCCCACATCGGGCTCTCTGCTCAGCAGGGAGCCTGCTTCCTCCTCTCTCTCTGCCTGCTTCTCTGCCTGCTTGTGATCTCTGTCAAATAAATAAATAAAATCTTAAAAAAAAAAACTAATAAAATCTTTTTTAAAAAAATTAAAAAAGGAAATAAAGAAAAATCCCCCACCATACATAGTTCCTGACTGTTCAGCCCAATTTAGTTCCATAGAGTAAAATCTCCTGGTTATTTTCATTATTTGTGATAGTTTTGCTGGCCTTTTGGAGGGAAGGAGAGGGAAAGGCCTGGTGATACACCCTCATCTTAGAGTACACGTAAAATTTTGTCTTCTTGGCCTTCTAAAAATACACTTATCTAAAATCTTGTTCCTCATATCTCCCACTGAACTGATTCATTTGTAGGTTCGTGTGGAATTCTAGCAAAAACATTTTTAACCAATAACCAATTTTTAAGAAAATAAACACTGGGTCTAGAATGAATACAGATCATATTTCCAATAATCAAAAAGAAACTCAAAGTGTTTTCCTATTCTAAATGGAGACTATTTATTACACCAAGAAATTTAGGTGGGCTTAGGGTATGGTATGGTGTAGAATATATGCTCATATTCACTGAGTACTTGTCTATGTGTTTCTTCTCATATCTCAACTTTACCCATTAACTGAAAGTTAATTTGTCACTTTTTCCATTAAGGAGAAAGAATCCCTTTGGGTGTCTCTTTTCTTTACAAAAGTGAATAACCGTGCTTTGCTACTGATCATTATTCAACCTGTCACTTGGCTAAAACCAAATTGTAAAAACCATTCTCATCCTGGACAAATTTCAGGGTACAAGATCCTCTCTAAGTAACAAATAAACACAAAGGAACGAAGGCCATTTTTCTACTTTTGAAAATGTTTTCGTCTCATTTGCTTTTAGTCAGTATCTTGGTATCACTTCTATAGTAAATTGCAATAAAGGAAAAATGTTCCAACCTCTTTCCACAGCCTCCTTAATCTCTCTTCAGCTCTAAGTGTGGAACACAGGAGAATGCAGAATCAATGTAGATATGCGTGTCCTTTGTGTCTTTAACTCTGAGTGTCTCTCTTGTTTTGTCTGTAATTTTTCTTTCTGTACATCTCCGTCTCTGTGTCTTTCTCTGACCTGCTTATTCCTCTTGCTTCTATCTTCTGCTCTCTCTTTATTTTCCCACATTTCCTGGTCTACTTCTCCAGACAACTCAAAATGTAGGAAAAAAAACAAAACTACATATTTATAACGGTTTTTAATTTATCAAGGAGAATATGATGTCCTCTGTTCTTAGAAGCACAGAGTAAAAACTTTGTTTTCACCCAATCTAAAATGCCTACTTCATGTCTATTCCTTCTTCCATAACCGAAATTCCTGGCTCCTTCCCTCTAAATCCAAGCCTTTCTTTAAGGTTTACCACCATTTACCCAGTTGCTTACCCAGAAACCTAGAAGTCGTCCCTAATTTCTATTTCCCCAGTCCCATTTCAAAGCCGTCATCAGGTCCTGTAGACTCTATAGCAAAACACGCCCCAAGTTTATCCACTTCACTTCACCGCCCTTACCATCCTCCTCGTAAAAGACAGTGACGTTTCTTGCTTAGACTTCTACAGTCTCCCCTCATTGGTAGCCCTGTTTCTCCTCTCGCCTTCCTTAAATCCATTCTTTACACAGCTCCAGAATGAAATTTTTAAAACTTAACCAGCTCATGACCCTCCTTTACTCAAAGCTTCCCACGGCTTACCATTTCAGTAAGCATTTAATCCAAACTCATCAAAAAAAAAAAAAAAACAAAAAACAAAAAACACCCTACATTGATCTGGTTCCTACCAACCTCTCTGATCGCATCTTTTTGTCCCTCCAACAGACCAAACTCTTTCTGGACAAAGGGTCTGGACAGCGGCTGCCCCACTGCCTGTAATGTCCAGATCACAGGATGGCTGGTTCCTTCTTGTCATTCAGGTCTCAGCTTAAATGTCACCCCTTTAAAGCAGCCTATATGGGCCAACAATCTAAAGTATCCTCTCAAGGGACTCTATCATAACACCCTGTCGTAAAGTTCTGCAGAGCCTTTTTCATTTTTTTTTTTTAAGATTTTATTTATTTATTTGAGAGAGAGAGAAACAGAGATAGTAAGAGCACTAGCAGGAAGGAGAGGGAGAAGCAGACTCCCCACTGAGCAGGGAGACTGAAGGGGGCTGGATCACAGGACCCCAGGATCATGACCCCAGAGGAAGGCAGACGCTTAACCAACTGAGCCACTCAAGCATGCTCTGCACGGCAATTTTCAGACATTTCTTGTTAAATTCATTTTTTTCTCTTTGTGTCTGTTCTCCCACCAGAATGTAAATGCTTCCAGAGCAGAGAACCGCTGAATCCTGTCCACTGCTCTAGTCCCAACATACAGAAAGTTTCAAAGAAATAACTTAGTAAGCTCTCAATAAACATGTGATGAATGGAAAGATGAACAAAAAAAAATCCCACATTCCTCCCAAAGCTCTCCCTTACCATCTAGCCAACAATATTTTTCCTTTATGACTTAATAGAATTAATTTGACTCTTACTGTCTTGTTAAATCTGTTATACTGATGCTTTAAATTAACATATTATTTAACTTCTCATGAGGTCATTATTATACCACAAACATTAAATATACACCTACTAGAGCTGAATGAAAAAAGGCAGGGAAAAAAATGCATTTATCAGAATACCAGTTAGGCCTTTTACCTGAGCATTCTATTTCAATAAGATCTTTGTATTTCTAGCTGTCACGATGAACAGGTACCTGAATCATTAAAAATAAAACTATATGTGATACACACTCCATAGTTCATCCAGGTGAGTCTTAGGTAAAGTAATGCAAAGCACAAAATGTTGCTGTTATTAAAGAAGTTAAACAGAAAATATCGTGCAGGGGTTTAATTTGATCTAAGGAAATTAGGTAACTGGGATAAGAGAGAAAACGCCATAAAGATCTAATGTAGCGTGAGAAATGATGGATTTTAGAATTTCTTTTCTTTTATTAAGAAAAGAACATCTCTAAATATATCATTATCTTTGTTTAAAAAGGTGTGGTGTGCTGGCTGCTGGTCATTAAAGGATGGGTGCTTTATTTCTTATTTTTTAGAGAGAGGGAGGTGCGCAGATGAAGAAGAGAGAGACTCTTAAGCAGGCTCCATGCCCAGTGCAGAGCCTAATGCAGGGCTTGATCTCACAACCCTGAGATTATCACCTGCGCCAAAACAAGAGTCAGATGCCTTACCAACTGAGGCACCTAGGTGCCCCATGGATGGGTGCTTTTAAAAGTAATAAATGTTGGGGTGTCTGGATGGTTCAGTTTATTGGGCATCCAACTGTTGATCTCAACTCAGGTCTTGATCTCAGGCTCTTGAGTTCAAGCCCCATGTCGGACTCCACTCTGGGCATGGAACCTACTTAAAAATGAAAAAAGTAATAAATATTTTAAGTCTTATCACTTTGACTTTGCTACTGAAACTATTTGCTGATAAGAGAAGGCCTTGTATTTTGTTAACTATAGCATTCAGAAAACTGACCTTGTTAATGAGTTGGCAAACTACCACCATTTACCACAGCATGTACCATACTCAAGTTCAAAGGAGGCTCTCTGAGAGTGGAAGCTACTCTTCCGTTTAGAATCAGAGAGTATCTGACAGACAAGAATCTCTAGTTGCCCACACAGTAACATGTGTGCATTGTAATAGCACTGTAGAAAAACTAAAAATTATGTGGGACTTCTCAGGTAGAGGTGACATCTGATCCTTGGACTTATGCCACAGCAGGCTCTTAATACAAAAGAAAACCTGCTGCAGTTTAATATCGGACCCAATGTACTTGATTGCCTACAAATAATTTAAGATGATTTAGAATTTTTAAGCCATCTCTGAAAAAAACTGTATTTTATGGGCCAGACGAATGATCATATGTCCAGGAAACGTTACCATTTTGAGGTAATTCTTTCCTGTTTTTTACTGCCATTTCTTTTAATGTAGTTCTGAAAGGTATTTTAATATATTAAATACTTACCTAACAACACCAATTACAACCATTAGAAACTAGTGTTTCGGGGCGCCTGGGTGGCTCAGTGGGTTAAAGCCTCTGCCTTCGGCTCGGGTCATGATCTCAGGGTCTTGGGATCGGGCCCCACATCGGGCTCTTTGCTCAGCGAGGAGCCTGTTCCCCACCCCCCCCCCGCCCTCTACCTGCCTCTCTGCCTACTTGTGAGCTGTCAAATAAATAAAAATAAAATCTTAAAATAGAAAAAAAGTGTTTCTCTTTTTTTTTTTTTTTGAGATTTTATTTATTTATTTGACAGACAGAGATCACAACCCACTGCGCCACCCAGGCGCCTGAAAATAGTGTTTCAAGGTTGCAATTGTCCTTATCCTGCCTCTCCTGTCCTACCTATGACACTCTCCTAGCACTCATGTTCTGATCATTCAAATTATTAAACTATTCAAGTGGTAAACCTACACCTGCCTTCAGATGCTGGGAAAAAGAAAACTCATCTATTGCATAGTTGAAGTTGAAGTTTTTACATTTTTAAAAAAGAGAAGATTAAAAGAAAAAATTATTAAAGGGACGTTAGAGGGACACCTGGCTGGCTCAATCCATAGAGCATGTGACTCTTGAGTTTGAGCCCCATGTTGGGTGCAGAGCTTACTTAAAAAAAAAAATGCAGGGTGCCTGGGTGGCTCAGTTGGTTGAGCAACTGCCTTCGGCTCAGGTCACGGTCCTGGAGTCCCGGGATCGAGTCCCGCATCGGGCTCCCAGCTCCATGGGGAGTCTGCTTCTCCCTCTGACCTTCTCGCCTCTCATGTTCTCTCTCACTGTCTCTCTCTCAAATAAATAAATAAATAAATCTTTTAAAAAAAAAAAAAAAGAAGAAGAAGAAGACATTAGAGATTAGTTTGGTTTTGACCCAGATGAAATAAACCATTATTAGGCAGAAGGAACAGAGAAAAATAATCTCTGAAGGGAAAAAAAAGTGTGATTCAAAAATGAATTAAAAATATTTTTTAGGGACACCTGGGTGGCTCAGCTGGTTAAGTGGCTGCCTTCGGCTCAGGTCATGATCCCAGAGTCTTGGAATCGAGTCCTGCATCGGGCTCCTTGCTCAGCCAGAAGCCTGCTTCTCCCTCTGCCTCTGCCTACCACTCTGTCTGCTTGTGCTCACTCTCGCTCCTCTCTCTCTTTGACAAATAAATAAATAAAATCTTTAAAATATATATATATATATATTTTTTTAAATCCTCCTTCCACAAATAAAACAAAAAAAAACAGGTGTGCGCACACACATATATATACCCTTCAAGTCTGCTGTAATCGCCAATAAACTGAAGAGCGGTCTCCCCATCCTCACTCTGAAGTTGCTTTGGGAAAACATCCAGAGCCTGGTGTTAGATCCGGCACGGTGCCTGTGAACGGCTTCCCCGGCCCTGGCAAGACTTGCTGGACTGCACATAAAAGAACATTCTACCTCCAGCCAAGTGTCTGCAGAGTTGTTTCCTGTACAGCCCGACTTCACCTGCTCAGTGCTTCTCACTCCACTCTCTGGACCTGCCGTGCCTCTGAAAGTTCCCTCTGTGGATTGTTCTCTTGTAACTAAAATTACCTGCTCTCTCCCAGATCCCTCCCAGCCAGACCTCTCTGTCTCACTTTCTAGGTTGAACGCACTCTACTAATTGCATCCAGGGTAAACACTCTGCCCAACAAGGCTACAGACACCTCTTCCTCACAAACTTCTATAAATGGTAACCCTGTCCCCTCCCCCCACCAGGCCTATCCTGGCCTCCCAGATGAGACCCAGTCAATGGAAACTCAAGGGAAAAGGAAACTTGGGGTCTGTTTATCAAAAAAGGAAACAAATGGCATCCTGTTCTGCACCCTCTCCTAAAAACCTAATAACAATGTAGTCAGTTGGGTATTACTAGTTTTTTAATCTGGATATTAAAAATTAAGTACAAATACAAGTATAGGAAATAAACTAATTCACTCTAATACTCTGCTACAATAATCGTAGGCTTCTATTTCATTTTATTTTGTTATAAAAACAACAGAGCAACAACATTAAAGTTAATTCTAAAAAAGAAAGAGAGAAACCTCATAATTCCACAACCATAAAACACCAACTGCTGATCTGGAGATACTCCTTCTTCAACTCTTTACCATACACAAATTCATTTTTAGACCAGATCTTCCCAGAGCTTCATGGCTTTGTATATTTCTTTCCGTCTTTTCATCTGACAAATTCCTACTCTCCTTTCAAAACCCAGCAAATGATAACTTCCCAAAATATCCCCAGGGAGAGTAGCATTCTGTCCCCATCTCTGCTACAGCACTACCCCCCCCCCCCCGGGGTAAATCTCCTCTGTTGTCGTAACTAGTCTTCAATAACTTGTATGCTCCATGGGAGTGGAGGCCGTTCCTGTTCACTCTTGGATCCCAGGACCTAACACCATCGAAGTCTAAGTGAAAAAAAGAAATGCAACAATTAAGATCCAGGTATACAATACAGTAATATGGGTTCTGTGTCCAATACCCATCTCTAGCAAGTCCTAGAAGGAGGAAGGAATCTGTTTGCATCATAATCTCTAGTAAGAGGTTACTGAAAAACTATAAAACGACTTCCAAAAGGCTTTCTCACCACGGTATGAAACAAGCCACGGGGTACTTAACTCCCATTACACACACACACACATACACACACACCACTGTGAGAGTGTGAAAGAGGCCTCTAGCATAGTGCAGAGGGCAGAACCCACTGGCATTCTTCTGTATTCAGAGAGAAAACCACACCCGTTGTGACAAATAACTCAGATGAATTATTAGGGCAGCAGCATGAGCTGCTGAGAAACAGCAACTGAGAAAAAACTAAATTTAGATGCCAAACCAAGTTCAAGTTATTAGCTCTATGATCTGATTTATCAATCAACAAAATATCATGGCATTCTGCTGGATGCTGGAAATACAGTAATGAAAGACAGGGTCCCCACTCACAGGACTGCCAGTCTGACTGAGGAAAGAGATAATAATCAGGCAATCAGAGCAGAGTATGGTTGGCACCATGGGAGGAAATACTTAGTGCTAAGAACGCACATTGGAAGGTCAAGGAAAGACTCCTGGAGGAAGCTAGGTCCCGAAAGATGTTAACAGAGAAAAGGGGTGGGTGAAAGGAAATATCTTTCTAGGCAGAGGGAATGGCAGGATAAAGGCCCAGAGGCATCTATATTATAGGAATCTTAATACCTAATCACTGTATAGAGCAATTTTGAAGATTAAATTGGATACTGATGTGGAAGGATAAATGACTTTGTGAATGGTACTTATTAGTAAGAATATAAAACTGAACGGTGAGTAAGAAAGCCTTATTAGCTCATGTGAAGCATACAACTTACTGAAGACTAGTGCCTTTGCACAGTCTTCCCTTTTGTTTTGGTTCTCATTTCTTCTTCTAATAAAGACACTAGTCTCTTGAATCAGGAACCCCTCTAAGAACCTCATTTTTGCTTTAATTACCCCTATAAGTCTCTATCTCCAAAGGCAGTAACGTTCTGAGGTTTTAGAGGTTAAGACTTCCACATATGAATTTGAGGAGGAAGCACTGCCCCACCAGCCAATGAGACTTTTTAGACATTTTCTCCTAATGATACTTCCCTCATAGAATTTAAATACCTGTATATATACTGTGCCCCTTTAGAGGGCCACAAACCATTGTTATACCTAAGATTTTAGTCCCCAGCCCCAAAGAAAACAATTTTTTGTCCCCCTGGAAGCAACATCACCCATGTTTTATTTTTTTGTTAACACTTTTCTGAATTTCATATTTTTTTTTTACAAGGATTAGGTTATACTCGTTTAATCAGGAAAATAAGCAAAGTATTCTTTTAGATTTTATTTAAATTCAAGTTAGTTAACCTATAGTATTATTAGTTTCGGGGTTAGAACTTAGTGATTCATCGGTTGCATATAACACCCAGGGCTCATTACATCAAGCTTCCTCCTTAATGCCCTTCACCCAATTACCCATCCCCCCACCCCCATCCCTCCAAAAACCCTAGTTTGTTCCCTATAGTTAGGAGTCTCTTATGATTTACCTCTTTCTCTGGTTTTATCTTATTTTTCTTTCCCTTCCCCTATGTTTATCTGTTTTGTTTCTTAAATTCCACACATGAGTGAAATCATACGGCATTTGACTTTCTCTGACTGACTTACTTCACTTAGCATGAAACTCTCTAGCTTCATCCACACCCACATCCTTGCAAATGGCAAGATTTCATTCTTTCTAATGCTAAGTAATATTCCACTGTACATAGAAACCACATCTTCTTTATCCATTCATCTGTCAATGGACATCTGGGCTCTTTCCATAGTTTGGTCATTGTGGAGATTGTCACCATAAACACTGGGGTGCAGGTGACCCCTCAAGTCACTATGCTTGTATCCTTTTGATAAATACTTAGTAGTGCAATTGCTGGGTCATAGGGTAGTCCTATTTTTAACTTTTGAGGAAACTCCATACTGTTTTATTATTATTATTATTATTATTATTATTAATCATCTATTTGTTCTTCCTTCTCCCATGGGCCAGTGATCTTCTTGAAGATCTTGGTAATCTGATGCTGGCACAATAAATGCTGGCAGAATGGAACTAAACTCTAGAAAAATATTAAAGTATGGAAAACTGCTTAATAGTTGTTCCTAAGGGCTGCACTGAGAGGTCACACTGTGCACTCTCCTGTCCCCACCATACACCTCTCAAAAGAGCCTCATTTTGGTGAAATCAAGATAAATGAACAATGTCATTCGCTGGGAAAGAAGTCCCCAAAAGGCAGACCAAGAGAAGTGTGCGGGAGAAGGGTGAGCAATCCCAACACACGGGCTAATTGAGTATATACAAGTCTTAGGGTTTATCTCTTCAAAAGTACTAGATAGTTGGGGCACCTGGCTGGCTCAGTAGGTAGGCTCTTTGTCTCGGGGTTGTGAGCTCAAGAACCATGTTGGGTGCAGAGATTATTAAAATAAAATCTTAAAAAAAAAAAAAGAGTACTAGATGGTTAAAACATCACTTCCACTGCCCAGCCCCCAGCGGTAGAACCCTCAAAAGGATTTACTATGGCCTAAAGTTTGACTGCTTGCCAAAGAGTTACTTTAACGGCTAAAATCAAAACTGTAAGACGGAGAGTTGGCTCGTTTTTGTATACATTTTGATTTGGGGTTATAACAGTCACATCACAGCCACATGAAGATTCAGAAATTCAGCAAGGTGGCCTCAGGGGGGAAAGGGGGTCAGAAAGAAAGAAGGAGGGGGGAGAGAGGGAAGCACAGAGAGGCAGAAGGCAAAGAGCAAGTAGAAGAGATGGGAGAAGAAAATAACTGAAATGAGTCGTGTCATCAGGTCAGCTAGCCATCTAGTCCATGAGTGTGTGTGTACAGTGAGGGCTTGCAAAAGGAGATGGGCATCTGCCTTGGACCCAATTTCAATGCGTACTGAAAATCCAGTGCTTAAAGGTAAGCATTTTTCATTCTTTTTTTTTTTTTAAAGATGTATTTATTTATTTGAGAGAGAGATCCTGAGTGAGCGGTGGAGAGTGGCAAAGGTAGGGAGAGACATAGAATCTCCAGCAGGCTCCTGCTGAGCTAGGAGCCCAAGGGCTTGATCTAGCAATCCTGAGAAAATGATCTGAAATCATGAGCTTAAATGATTGAGCCACGCAGGTGTCCCTGAAGGTAAGCGTTTTTCAAATAGCAGAGCCCCTAAATGGAAGCCAATTCCTTCAGCTGGTGCTCAACAAAGGAAACAGGTAAACAACTGCCTGCTTTGAACCAATGAAAAACAGCGCTTGATCTCCAACATTGCACCTTCCTAAGTATTTGCAGGTAATAGCACCTGTGTTTGTTTAGCGCCTTTCCCACAAACTTTACTACCTAATCCAATAAAAGACAACACCACCATATGCAATATAAATGCCCGCTTTTGTAATGTGAGTATTAGAGAGAAGTAAAGCCACATTAATCAAGACAGGGCCGTACTGACATAAGAATAAACATATAGAACAATGGCATGAGATTGACAGTCCCGAAATAAACCCTCCCATTTACGGTCAATTGATTTTCAACCAGGGTGTCAAGACAATTCACTGAGGGAAAGAATAGTCTTTTCAACAAATAGTGCCAGACAACTGCACATCCACATGCAAAAGAATGAAGTCGAGGTCCTTCATTATATCACACGTAAAAGTTAATGGGAGTGGACCGAAGACCTAAAGGTAAAAGCTAAAATTATATAGTTCTTAGAAGAAAACCAAGAAACAAATCTTTCTGACCACAGTCAGGCAATGCTTTCATAACTGTGACATCAAAAACACAAATGACAAAATAAAAAGTAGATAAATTGAAATATACCACAATTTAAAACTTTTGTGCTTCAGGAAAAAAAAAAAAAAAAAAAACTTTTGTGCTTCAAAGGACAAGATCAGGAAAATGAGAAGACAACCTACAGCATGGAAGGAAATATTTGCAAATCATGCCAAAGGACTTATTTCTAGAATAAAGAACTCTTAAAAAATAATTTTTGAAAAACTAAACATAAAATTGCTAAACAATCTCAAGAGACATTTCTCCAAAGAAGATATACAAGTTACCCAGAGATGCTCAGCATCATTAACCATCAGGGAAACACAAATGAAAAGCACTGAGACACCACTTCATAGCCACTAAGATAGTCATAATTAAAAAGACCAATACTAATTAGCATTAACAAGGATGTAGGGAAATCAGAACCTTCATACACCACCAGGAAGAATGTAAAATGGTACAGCCACTATGGAAGGAAGTCAGGTAGTTCTTCAAGACATTAAACACAGTTAATCATATGGTCCAGGAACTGACTCTCGGAATAGCCCCAAGAGACAGAAAATATGCGCAACACAAACACTTGTACGCAACTGTTCACTGCATCATTATCTGTAATATCTAGAAAGTGGAAACAACCCAAATACCCATCAACTGGTAAATGGATAAATACAATGTGGTAACCCCCCCCATGATGGAATAGTATTCAGCAATAAAACAGAATGGAGCACGGATTGTTGCTACAATATGGATGAACCTTGAAAATATCAGGCTAAGTGAAAGAAACCAGTAGTCACAAAAGACCACACACTGTATGATTCCACTTGTATAAAATGTCCAGAATAGGCAAATCCAGAGAGACAGACAGTAAACTGGTGGCTGCCAGGGGCTGCAGGGACAGAGTAACGAGGAGTGACTGGCAACGGTTTTTTTTTGGTGATGAGGATATTCTGGAATTAGTGGTAGTAGCTGCACAAGTCTGGACACACACTGAAAACCACTGAATTGTGCTCTTTAAAAGGGTGTCGGGGCGCCTGGGTGGCTCAGTCAGTTAAGTGTCTGACTCTTGGTTTTGATTCAGGTCATGATCTCAGGGTCATGAGACTGAGCCCCTTGTTGGGCCCCAAGCTGGACATGGAGCCCGCTTAAGATTCTCCCTCCCTCTGCCCTTCTA
Source organism: Mustela nigripes (assembly GCF_022355385.1). Taxonomy (NCBI): domain Eukaryota; kingdom Metazoa; phylum Chordata; class Mammalia; order Carnivora; family Mustelidae; genus Mustela; species Mustela nigripes. The sequence goes on along the minus strand of NC_081557.1, from coordinate 247,182,503 downwards.
CCATCCTCATGCACTCTCTCTCTCTCTCTACCCTCTCCCCCAAAATTAAAAAAAAATAACATGGTGAATGTTATGGTATGTGAATTAAATCTTTAAAAGCTGGTGTGTGTTTTTTTTTTTTAAGGGATAAAAGTAGAAATTACATGATGGAACATAAGCTAGTTTTCTTTTCTGCTCTTGCCTGTTCCCAGACATGAAGCAACACTGACATTAAAGCAAAAAGACTTCATTTCCATAAACCATCTTTCATTACTGTCAACAGCTTCAAACAAATTACCTTCAGGTTAAAAACTATGAGGGAATACAACTGTGCTACACTATCAAATATAATGTATCCACTCATTTATTCAGTTCAGATGAACACCTTTAAGGTACACAAGACGGAAAGCCTTAAATAAAAATAATTTATGAGAGTGAAAGTACAAACAGAAGCATAATTTAGGGCGCCTGGGTGGCTCAGTGGGTTAAAGCCCCTGCCTTCAGCTCAGGTTATGATCTCAGGACCCTGGAATCGAGCCACACATAGGGCTCTCTGCTCAGCGGGGAGCCTGCTTTCCCCCACCCCCTGCCTGCCTCTTGGCCTACCTGTGATCTCTGACTGTCAAATAAATAAATAAAATCTTTAAAAAAAAAAAAAGGGAAGCATAATTTATATTTCTTATACTACATTCCTACGTTAGAGTTCATACTTTCTTTTTTTTTTTTTTTTTACGATTTTATTAATTTATTTTAGAGAGAGAGAACAAAAAGGGGAAGGAGCAGAGGCAGGGGGAGAAGTAGACTCCCTGCTGAGCAGGGACCCCCCCCCAATATGGGACTTGATCCCAGGACTCCACGATCATGACCCAGGCTGAAGGCACCCAGGAACCCCCAGAGTACATACTTAATCTGGATCTAATATATCTTAATTCTGAAACTTCTTTTTTTTTAAGATTTTATTGATTTATTTGACAGAGAGAGTCACAGCAAGAGAGGGAACACAAGCAGGGGGAGTGGAAGAGGGAAAGCAGGCTTCCCACTGAGTAGGCAGCCTGATGTGGGGCTCGATCTCAGTTCCCTGGGATCATGACCTGAGCCGAAGGCAGATGCTTGAAGACTGAGCCACGCAGGCACACCCTAATTCTAAAACTTTTTTAAGAATTAAAGAAATATATAAATGCAACCTGTACTAAGAGTAATTGTTACAGTCTCAACATATTAAGGTAGAGGAGAAAACAACTTAGATCATCTATTGAAAAGGTAAATATAGTTTTAGACAGAGAAGCAAAGGTAAATACAAGAAGAATGATCGGTCATTATTGTTACCAAGAAGCTCTGGTATTAGTCTGCTCATGAAGCAAGAAAGGGTCCATCTGAAAAGACACTGGTTACTGTGGGCACACAGCATGGATATCAGTATCTTTCTGCAAGGTATCAAGTTTTTCTTTTTCTGGGTTACCCTAAGTTTATCCTAGCACAAAAATTTTAGGAGAATACGGGTCTTACCAAAAGAAGTAACCTATTTGATTCTTAGAAGATGTCTGTTCAAACAGGATTATTATACTAGCAATTTGAATTCAGATAATATTATGAAAGGACCCAACTTTTAAAGCCTTACAAGGTCTTTTTACAAGGTAATAACTGTCACACAGGCTGTGCCAGACATAGCACACCGCTTCTGTTAGCAGGGCATCCGCAGAGCAGCTGCCAAGCAAAAAAGACAGCTCTCTTCTCCTCAAGTACCCAAAGGTACAAATACAAACGTGTACACACACATACACACTCTCTCTCTCTCTCTCTCTCTCTCTGTCTCTCTCTCTGGGCTGCTTCCCTCGGGATCTACCCAGCAACCTCTGCTCTGCAACACAGCCTGGAAATGTCTGCAGGAGAGGTATGAGGACTAACGCTAAGAAGCACCAGACAGTGCCCCGGAAGTCCCGCGAAAGAACCAAGAACCGAAAGAACTGGGGAGAGGAAGATAGTAGGTTGGCTAGGCAGGTCTAGAAAGAATTCACAGGTGTTGTTGTTAGAGCTGTGAATGTGGGCAAGGAACTGGGGAGGGAGCAAAGAAGTGGAAGTGACTGCAGGCGAAGCAGAAAGGACTGAAGGCATGAAATCAAGAGGGAAGGACATGTGCACAGAGGGGACAGAAGTGCCTGGATGCAGAGAGTCAGGGGGAGGAGAGAGAGGTGGCTGCCGAGCTGGAAGGGAAATGGATTTTACCCAGAAAGCAGAGGGCCTTGGAGGCCAAGCCAAGAACTCTTTGCTAATTTTTGCTTCCTGTGTAGATTAAGGGAGTCACTGTCAGTTCCTGAACACCTGAATCTCAATGTCCTTATCTGCAAAATGAAAGTTTAGGATTAAAAAATAGCTATTAACTAATAATAGTTTCATAAGTTGCTTACCCCAAGCTGTATGCTGAGCTCATACACACATGCTCATGTTAATTAAGCCCCTTTGAGTCTCAACCTGCTATGACTACTTGAAAGAGTCTACGATTCTAAGCAATCCTAATTCGTCCTTTGATCCGGTCCATTCTTTTGGAGTAGGAGTAGAGAAGGACCAGAGACACAGCTGCCCTGCTGCTCCAGCGGTGTTCTGGCAGCTCCCTACTCAAGCTCCTTCTTGAGCAGGATAAAGGGTCCTCCCTCTCCTTTCTTCCTCCCATAATATAAAATTTCCCTGGTGGAAGATATCTGAGGGTAGTATAGCACAAAAGCTTAAGAGCACCTTAAAAGTAGGAGGTCTCTAGTGCAATACATTTTCCCCCTTGGTACTAATAAAGGAGGAAAGAGTCAGAGCTTCCCCCCACACTTCTGCCTGAATGACCTCACCAGCTAGCCTTCCTAAACGATCTTCCCCTTCCCAACCTCTAAACATAAATGTGCCCTGGGGCTCAGTCCATGGACCTACTCTCTCAAAACACTTTCTTCCTGGGGGTCTCATCTATTCTCATTTATATAGATATAAATTTTTAAAGATTTTTTTTTTTTAAAGATTTTATTTATTTATTTGACAGAGAGAAATCACAAGTAGGCAGAGAGCCAGGCAGAGAGAGAGAGAGAGGAGGAAGCAGGCTCCCTGCCGAGCAGAGAGCCCGATGCGGGACTCGATCCCAGGACCCTGAGATCATGACCTGAGCCGAAGGCAGCGGCTTAACCCACTGAGCCACCCAGGCGCCCTAAATTTTTAAAGATTTTATTAAGTCATCTACCAAATGTCAACACAGCAGCCACTGAAAACAATGTCTGTTAAAAGAACTGAGATCTTAAGGGAGCTGAGATACCGGAGAAGGGGCTGAAAGGCAAGAAGACTGTGGTCAGAGAGGGGAGCTCCGGTCCGTATATTTAGAGCAAGAAGTCCATAGCAAGCTGGTAGGTAGAGAGAGGTGTCCTACGAGCTCATAGCTCAATCCTGAATCCTGACTGCCTAAATACATTGTTTCTACCCTCTACATAGTGCAGAGATATTTCCAGATGTTCATGAACTAAGACCTGCTAAAGTCAGGGTCTGGAAGTTTCAATCTAGTAGGAATGGGAAAGTCCTTATTTATTTCTTCTCTTGTTGCAAGTATGGTGGGTGGTATGGAATTTATATTAAACTATTCTTAGCTCTAAGACAGATGCTAACACATTTGTTGTGGCTGAAGGAAGGAGTCCAAAAAACACTGCAAGACTCAATAACCTGAGGCTAGGTACAGAAATGGCTCACTGTCATATAATGAGACATTACTCAGCGCAATAAAACTCTGAAATATCCTCTGAAGAAATGCTTGTTTCCTTATTACCTTGAAGATACTGGCTCTCTAACCAATCAAATACAAATACTAAATTTTGAGAAAATATTTATAAATATAAATAAGATTGCATAAAACAAAGTCAGGGGTGCCTGGGTGGCTCTGTCAGTTAAGAAACAGATTCTTGGTTTCCACTCATGTCGCTATCACAGGGTCTTGAGACAGAGCCCCACGTCCGGCTCTGTGCTTAGCGCAGAGTCTTTTCTCTCCCTCTCCCTGTGCCCCTCCCCTGCTTTTCTGTTCGCTCAAATGCTCTTTCTTTCTAAAATAAATACATAATTTTTTTAAAAGATTTTATTTATTTATTTGACAGAGAGAGACACGGTGAGAGAGGGAACACAGGCAGCAGAATGGGACAGGAAGAAGCAGGCTTCCTGTGAGCAGGGAGCCCAATGCGGGACTCAATCCCAGGACTCTGGTATCATGATCTGAGCTGAGAACAGACGATTAACGACTGAGCCAGTCAAACGCCTGTAAATACCTAAATCTTAAAAAAAATTTTAGTCATATGTATATGTATACATACATATTTATACATATAAATTTTGATATAAAATTATCCCAGCAAAGCAGCTTTATGATGTCATTATTTCACTAACTAAAAATGAAGATGTGACTGCATCTGAGAACAATTCTTGTTCTCTTATAAAAAATCAAAACTGCCCCCAAAAGTATCTGTGCTTGTTGAATCTATTTTTGTAATAGTGGCATCATGAAATTTATGCATTCTTAAGAACTGAGATGGAACCCTGGGCGTGGAAAGAAGATGTGATGAATAGTTCCTGCTTTGATGTCAACCTGTTTGCCAATGCTAACTGTACAGGAGACCGCACCTGGAGTTGATCAGGTGCACAAAAAGTGGGCTCTTGTATGCACCCATCTTATCAATTAAAAAAAGAACCACAGGGTGCCTGGGTGGCTCAGTGGGTTGGAGCCTCTGCCTTCGGCTCGGGTCATGATCTCAGGGGTCCTGGGATCGAGTCCCACATCAGGCTCTCTGCTCAGCGGGGAGCCTGCTTCCTCCTCTCTCTGCCTGCCTCTCTGCCTACTTGTGATCTGTCTCTGTCAAAGAAATAAATAAAAATTAAAAATATATAAATAAATAAATAAAAAGAACCACAGAGGCTAGGTTTCCACCTTTCATCTTTGCACCTCTACAGAAAAACATCAGGAACCAAGGCTAATTCTAAACTTCCTCACTGTCTTTGAGAATTTGTTCTATTTTGTGTTGATTTTACTTACTAAAATTAAGAGATGAGGTATCATGTGCTGAAAACTCACATTATCCCCCATGCTACTTCTCCATCTATCACACTGTAAAGACAATTTCCTGAAAATATGTGCTGCATGTTTTTTGCTCACTTACTCAGTTTCACATAATCACTGTAGTCTTTGCCAGACCCTAAGAGCCAGTACTCTAAGTACATTGGTGTTTTCTTCCCATTATCCTAACTGTGGTTGGGTAGAGTAGTAATGGCAATTTTCTTTATTATAACAATGAAAACTATAAGCACACTCCTGCAACTTCAATTTATAAACAGTGACAATTCAAGTCAAAAGGGCAAGTTTCTTCAGAAAGTTGGATACAGCAGTTGCAAAAAGAAGACTTAGAGAAAAACATCTTGTAGATGGAACTATAGTACATAACCCTGTCCCCAAAAGAAATAACCAGAAGGAAAGCTTATCTGGCTACTGATTGAACTAGTGGGTAGTATTTCTATCACCAACATGAGTTATGAGCATACCAAACAAGTGTACAATTAGCAAAATGTACAACTAACACAGAAGAAGATATCATGGGGAAAAGGGAGAATCCCACAGGTAAAATATTTGTGCTGAATCAAAGTAGACAGAGATATGGAAGAAAATGAGAAGTATTGGGGTTATTAGCAAAGTTTTGGGAAGCAACATGGAGAAAAAAAATACTTGAATTACCTAACTCAACTCCTGTGCATGTCAGATGGAGGGACTGTAAGCAGCCCTACATTTCTCAGGACTCACTCCTAGCTTTGCCCACTGGCTTCCCAGAAGAAGCAATTGTAAACTCTAAGGAAACACAGATCCAAACTGTGACTCAAAGACTTTGGTCATCTTGCCTTCTGGGAGCCTTCATTGAAAGTGGCAATATTACCATCTACTTCTATAGCTAGGTTTGTGCTGGCTGTTCGTTTTTTTTTTTTTTTTAATCCCTTTTCCCCTTAATGTGTAACTGTTATAGTTAAGAAAACATGTGAACACTATCAAGAAAGTGAAAAGAAACTCACAGAATATGAAAAAACATGTGCAAATCCTGGACCTGATATGTGATTAATATCTAGAATATATAAAGAATTCCTACAACTCAACACCAAAAAAAAAAGGGAAACCACCCAATTCAAAATTGGGCAAAGGGGAGAGGATTCCGGGAGTTAAGCAGAATAGGAAGGACCAGGAATCTGTCTACCCCTCCAGAAAACAGCTCACTGGCAGAGCCTGTCTGATGCAATTATTTTGCAACTCTGGAGTCTGTTGAAGACTTGCGGCTCCCGGGGGTAAATGTGAACTACAAAATATAGTTAATTTTGGTCAATTTTAGATCTTAGCACAGTAGGACCTACCTATCCTCCACCCCCAGCCAGTGAGTTACAGGCAACTGTGCCTGCATGTGTTCCTAGAGCAGCCTGCACAACTGGGAGCTAGGGTGGGCAAAAAAGCCTCTTTCCAATAAATATTGAGATCTGTGCTCTGATTAATGATTGCTGCTTCTGACCACAGAAATGCAGACAAAGAGGCTGGCAGCCACTGTTGTGGCACCTCCCCCTAGTACAGCAAGCCTCTCACGGGCTTGACTGAAGAGACTTCGAGGGGATTTAAAGGGCCAGTGTCTCCACCCCTCCCCAACTTCACTTTTCACTTGTCCCCTTCTCAAGAGCTAAACACTAAAGACTAAGACATTTAAAAACAACTGTGAGTTACTCCACACAATCCCTGGGCAGTAGCTCTTTCTGACCACAGGTCTGTCCCCATGCTTTAACAAAATCACCACTTTGAGGCGCCTGGGTGGCTCAGCCATTAAGCGGCTGCCTTTGGCGCAGGTCCTGATCCCAGGGTCCAGGGATTGAGCCCAGGCATCCCATCAGGCTCCCCGCTCAGCGGGAAGCCGGCTTTTCCCTCTCCCACTCCTCCTGCTTGTGTTCCCTCTCTCGCTGTATCTCTCACTGTTAAATAAATAAAATCTAAATAAAATAAAATAACCATTTTGCAAGAAAAACAAAACAAAACAACACATACACGGGAAAACTAGAAATGATCACACATGCCCAGGGAAAGACACAGAAAAGACCTTCAAGCTAATCCTCAGCACAGACACGGCCTACAACAATTTAAAAAAAAAAAAAAATAATAATAATAATAATAATAACAAAAAAGAGTAAACACACTAGGTAAAGGAGATACTCTGATTTCCAGAATTGCCACATTATTAGATTAAAATGTCCAGTGTTCAAACAAACAAACAAAAATCACAAGTTATACAAAGGAACAGAAAAGCATGACATGTTCAAGGAAAAAACCAAATCAACAGACTGTCCCTGAAAAAAGACCTAATGGCAGACATATTAGACAAAGACAGTAAAGCAAGTGTCTTAGAGATGCTATAAGAACTACAGGTAGATGTGGAAAGAGTCAAGAAAATGATGTGTTAAGAAAATGGAAATATTGGGGTACCTGGGTGGCTTAGTGGGATGGGCCTCTGCCTTCTGCTTAGGTCATGATCCCAGAATCCTGGGATCCAGCCCCACATCGGGCTCTCTGCTCAGCAGGGAGCCTGCTTCCCTCTCTCTATCTGCCTGCCTCTCTACCTACTTGTGATCTCTGTCTGTCAAAAAAATAAAATAAAATCTTTAAAAAAAAAAAAATGGAAATATTAAAGAAAGAAAATCTAAAAAGCAAAACAAATTCTAAGCTAAAAAGTACAATAACAGAATTGAAAAGTCACTAAGGTGTATTCAAAGACAGTTGTGAGGAAGTAGAAGAAAGAATCAGTGGATTTGAAGATAGGACAACAGAAATTATTATTGCTGAGAAACAGAAAAAAAGAGAGCTGAAAGGAAAGCAAACAAAGCTTAAGGGATGTGTGTGTATGTGACCATGGAAGAGAAGAACATATGCATCACGTGAGCCCCAGAAGGAGGAGACAGAAATAAGCAGGAAGGGGCACCTGGGTGGCTCAGTCATTGGGCATTTGTCTATGGCTCAGGTCATGATACCAGGGTCCTGGGAGGAATCCCCACATCAGGCTGCCTCCTCAGTGGGAAGCCTACTTCTCCCTCTCCCACTCTCACTGCTTGTGTTCCCTCTCTCTCTGTGTCTCTCTCTGCCAAATAAATAAAATCTTAAGGGGGAAAGAAAAAAGAAATGAACAGAAAGAATATTTGAATAATGGCTAAAACTTCCCAAATTCGATAAAAGATGAATATAAACACTTAAGAATTTCAATGAATTCCAAGTACTTTGAACACTCAAAGAGACCCACACCAAGACACATTATAATGAGACTTTCAAAAGATAAAGAGAAAATCTATAAAATAGCAAGAGAAGGGAATCACCACATACAAGGGAACCTCAATAAGAAAACCAGATATCTCAACAGGAACTTTGGAGGCAAGAAGACAGTGGACTAATATATTCAAAGCACTAAAAGAAAAAAACTGTCAACTAAGAATCCTATATCTGGCAAATCTGTCCTTCAAAGGTGAGGGAGAAATTAAGACATTTCCAGATAAGAAAAAGTTGAGTGAGTTTGTGACTAGACACGGTCTGCAAGAAATGCTCAAGGGAATCCTACAGGTGAAATGAAAAGACATTACACATAACACAAAGCTGTATGGAAAAATAAAGATCGTGATAAAAATTAATATATGGGCAATTACAAAAGCTAGTATATAAATTGTAACAATGATTTGTACCTGTGTTCTTTGTTTTCCACATGATTTAAGCAACTAATACGTTTAAAGAATAAATATAATATTAACGTGAGAGCTGCTATTACTGTAACTTTGGTATGACTCCCAATCTTGTTTTCTACATAGCTTAGGAGACTAATGCATTTAAAAGGATTATTAGTTCCCACTGCATGGTATCTGCCCTCAGCAGCTCATTCCTGCTGGGTGTTCAAAGGACAGTGCAATAGAAACTCAGTATCTGGCATCGTTGGTTTTCTTGGCTTCGTGCATGTTAAACCTGGTATTTTTATTGAAACAGTATTCTTAACGGTTTTTCATACTACTCAGCTTGAGATAATTTTCAAGAGGAAGTAATGCTTCTCCTTTTCTAGGGTGTTTGAAATTGAGAACCAGACAGATCCACACTCAGACCCTAAACAGGGCCCTGAAGTAAAGACATTGGATCCCAAAGATTACAGGTGGGGAGTTCTTAAAGTATGTCCGTATTCAAATGGAGATGCAAGAAACCCAGCTGAAAGAACTCTAGAGTGACAGTGACAACTATGGATTGATCAAGTTCTTTTTAAAAGGGCTGTTTTGAAGATTATGATTCTAACTTTGGAGGAACTATGGTGATGAGCAGTGACTGGCAGTGGAAGTAATCACATGTAAAAACTCCTTAAATAAAAATTTATTGGCTTTAAAAAAAAAAGAGGATTATTAGTTTATGATTTGGGGCACACAATGTATAAAGATGTAATTTTGTGAAAACAACTAAAAGGGGTGGAAACAGAGCTGTAAAAAAACGTTTGGGGATGTTATTAAAGTTAAGATATAAAATCATGTTAGTGTATTATAACTTTAGAATATTAAATGTAATCCTAATAGTAATCACAAAGAAAGTAGCTATAGAGAAATGAGAAAGGAATTTAAACATTTTACAACCAAAAAATCAACTAAACACAAAAGAAGACAGTAATATAGGAAATGAGGGACAAAAAAGCTATCGGACATATAGAAATCAAATAGCAAAATGATCGAAGTCCCTCCTTATCAGTAATTACTTTAAACATAATTGGATTAAACTCCCTAATAAAAGACAGAGATTGGCACAGTGGGTAAAAACACATGACCCAACTATAAGCTGTCTGCAAAAGACTCACTTGAGCTCCAAAGACGCAAAGGTTAAAAGTGAAGAATGGAAGAAATATTCCATACAAAAAGTAACAAAAAGAGAGCAATGGTGGCTATACCAGTATTAAACACAAGAGACTTTAAAAAAATTTTTTAAAGATTCTTTTTTTTTTTTTTTCTTTTTTAATTTGAGAGAGAGTGAAAGCATGAGAAGGGGGAGGTTCAGAGGGAGTAGACTCCCCACTGGGCAGGGAGCCCGATGCAGACCCAGGACTCCATGATCTTGATCTGAACAGAAAGCAGTCACTTAACCAACCAACTGAGCCACCCAGGTGCCCCAGACTTTTAATTTAAAAATATTACAAGAGACAAAGGAGGACATTAAACATTAATAAAATGTTCAATACAGCAAGAAAATATAACAATTATAAACACATATCTAATGACAGACCATCAAAATACGTAAAGCAAAAACTTCACATGGGACATTTTCCAGGACACACCATATGCTGGGTGACAAATTTAGTCTCAATAGATTAAAAAAGACAGATATCAGGGCTGCCTGATGGCTCAGTCAGTTAAGCATCTGCCTTCAGCTCAGATCATGATTGACATGATTCTGGGATCAAGTCCCACACCAGGCTCCCTGCTCTGGAGCCACTTCATTCTCTCAATCTCTCTCTCTCTCTCTCTCTCTCTAATAAATAAATAAATAAAATCTTTAGGGGAAAAAAAAAAGATGTCATACAAAGTACCTCCTCTGACCACAATGAGATGAAGTTAGAAATCAAGAACAAAAGTTAAACTGGAAAATTCACAAATTTGTGGAAATTAAACACTATACTTTTTAAACAACTGATGGATCAAAAAAGAAATCACAAGAAAAATTAGAAAATACTTAAAAGATAAATGAAAATATTTCTCAAAACTTATGGGGTATAGCAAAAGGTGCTAAGAGAAGTCTGTAGTTACAAACACTCACATTAAAAGACAAGAAAGAGCTCAAATCAACAATTTAACTTTACAGCTTAAGGAACTAGGAAAAAGAACAAACTAAACCCATAAGGTAGAGCAAAGGTAAATGCAATGGAGAACAGAAAATTTGAAAAAAAAAAAACAAAAAAACAATGAAGTCAAAATTTGGTTCTTTGAAAAGATGAATAAAGTTTGACAAACTTTTAGCTAAATAAACTAAGAAGAAAAGAAAAGTCTCAAAACTATTAAAATCAGAAATGCAAGTGGAGACATTAGTACTGCTTCCACAGAAATGAAAAGGATTAAGCAAGCACTATGAACTGTATGCCAGAAAATTCAATAACCTACATAAAATGGGCAAATTCCTTAAAACACAAAACCTACCAAGATTAAATCATGAGTAAAGAGAAAATCTGAAGAGACCTACAACAAGTAAGGAAATAGAATCAGTAATCAAAAATCTCCCAACAAAGAAGAGTCCTGGACCTGAGAGCTTCACTGGTGAATTCTACCAAACATGTAAAGAATACCAATCCTGGGGCGCCTGGGTGGCTCAGTTGTTAAGCATCTGCCTTCGGCTCGGGTCATGATCACAGGGTCCTGGGATCAAGCCCAACATCGGGCTCCCAGCTCCACAGGAAGCCTGCTTCTCCCTCTCCCAATCCCCCTGCTTGTGTTCTGTCTCTCGCTATGTCTCTGTCAAATAAATAAATAAACTCTAAAAAAAAAGAATACCAATCCTTCTCAAACTTTTCAAAACAACTGAAGAGGAAGAAACACTTCATAACGCATTCTATGAGGCAGCATAACCCTGATACCAAAGCCAGACAAAGACATTAAAAGAAAACTACAGTCTAACCCTTAGAATCACTGACGCAAAAATCTTCACCAAAATACTAGCAAACAGAATTCACCAGCATATTAAAGGGATTATGCACCTGACTAGGTAAAATTTATCCCTGAATTGATAGGGTGATCCAACATACAAAAAATTATCAATGTAATATGTCCTATCAATAAAATGAAGAGAATATACCACATAATCTCAATTGATACAGGAAAAAAAATCTTAACAAAAGACCACTAATAGTGCTTGACAACTCCTCAGCTGGCTTCCTCCATGAAGGTGAGGGAAAGGAGGAGAGAATTCCTGTTTCGATTTTAGAACTCCGAATTTAGAGTGATTAGCCTTTACTCAGAAAAATAAAGTGGTGTTTTTATTTCATTTAAAAAAAGGGGGGGGGGCCCTGGGTGGCTCAGTGGGTTAAGCCTCTGCTTCGGCTCAGGTCATGATCCCAGGGTCCTGGGATGGAGCCCCGCATCTGGCTCTCTGCTCAGCTGGGAGCCTGCTTCCTCCTCTCTCTCTCTGCCTGCCTCTCTGCCTACTTATGATCTTTCTCTGTCAAATAAATAAATAAAATCTTTAAAAAAAAAAAAAACTCACAGCAAACATCATACTCAATTGCAAAAGACTGAAAGCCCTTCCTCTAAAACCAGGAACAAGGCAAGATGTTTGCTTTCATACGTTTATTCAATAAAGTACTGGGAATTCTAGCCAGAGCAATTAGGCAAGAAAAAAAAATTTTAAATGACCAAATTGGAAAGGAAGAAGTACAATTATCTCTATTTACAGATGATATATATGGATCTTGTATGTTGAAAACCCCTAAGACTCCCTGCACACACACAAGAAAAGGTGTTCAAATACAGCAAAGTAGCAGGATACAAAGTCAATACACAAAAATCAGTTGTATTTCTACACATAAACAATAAACCATGTAAAAAGGAAATGATAAAAACAAATCCATTTACAATCACATCAAGAATTATAAAATACTTAGGAGGTGACTGGGTGGCTCAGTCGGTTAAGCATCTGCCTTTTGCTCAGGTCATGATCCCAGGGTCCTGGGATGGAGCCCCGCATCAGGTTCCCTGCTCAGTGGGGAGTATGGGAAGTCTACTTCTCCCTTTCCCCTTGCCCCTACGCCTGCTCATGCTCATGCTCTCTCTCTCTCTAAAAAAAAAAAAAAAAGAATATTTAGGAAATAACTTAACCAAAGAGATGAAAGACTTGTACAATTAAAACCACAGAAGATTAAAACTACAGAGATGGTGCCTGGCTGACTCAGTCAGTAGACCACGTGACTCTTGATCTCGGCGTCATCTCTTCGAGCCCACGCTGAGCACAGACATTACTTAAAATAAACAAAAATAAAACTACAAAGTATTACTTAAAGAAATTAAATAAGATATAAATAAATGGAAGGGGACGCCTGGGTGGCTCAGTGGGTTAAAGCCTCTGCCTTCGGCTCAGGTCATGATCTCAGGGTCCTGGGATTGAGTCCCACATCGGGCTCTCTCCTCAGCAGGGAGCCTGCTTCCCTCTCTCTCTCTGCCTGCCTCTCCATCTACTTGTGATTTCTCTCTGTCAAATAAATAAATAAAATCTTTAAATAAATAAATAAATAAATAAATGGAAGTACATCACATATTCATGGGATGGAAGACTTGATATTATTAAAATACCAATACTCTCCAAAGTAATTTACAGATTCAGTGCACTCCCCATTAAAATCCCAATGGCGTTTTTAGGCAGAAATTTAAAAACTCATCCTAAAATTCTCATGGATTTTCTGGGGGCCAGAATAATCAAAACCATCTTGAAAAAGAAGAACAAAACTGGAGGACTCACACTTCCTAATTTCTAAACTTACTATAGAGCTACAGTAAGCAAAACAGTATAGTATTGGCATAAAGACAGACCTAGAAACTAATACAATAGAATAGAAAGCCCAGAAATAAACCCTGCATATATGGTCAAATGATTTTGGCAAGGGTGCTAAGACCATTCAATGGGGGGGAAAACAGTCTTTTCAACAAATGGTGCTGGGAAAACTTAATATTCACATGCAAAAGAAAGAAACTGGGGGCGCCTGAGTGGCTCAGTGGGTTAAAGCCTCTGCCTTAGGTTCAGGTCATGATCTCAGGGTCCTGGGATCAAGCCCCACATCAGGCTCTCTGCTCAGCAGGGAGCCTGCACCCCCCCCCACACTCTCCATCTGCCTCTCTGCCTACTTGTGATCTCTCTGTCAAGTAAATAAATAAAATCTTTAAAAAAAAAAAAAAAAAGGAAAGAAATTGGATCCTTAGTTAACACCATATACAAAAATTAACTCAAAATGGGTCAAGGACCAAAAGTTTTAGGATGTAAGACATAAAACAATAAAAGTCTTAAAAGAAAACACTGGACAAAAGCTTCACAACACTAAATTTGGCAACAATTTCAACACCAAAGGCACAGGTAACAAAAGAGAAAATAGACAAATTGGATTTCACAAAAATCCTCAAATTTTATACATCAAAAGACAATATTCATAGAATAAAAAAACAACCACAGAATGGAAGAAAATATTGTCAAAGCATATATGGGATAATGGAACAATACCTAGAATATACAGAGAAATTCTAAAACTCAACCACAAAAAAGCAAACAACCTAAATAAAAAACAGACAAAGGACTCAGACATTTCTCCAAAAAAGATAGAGGAATAGCCCATGAGCACATTAAAAGATGCTCAACATCACTAATCATTAGAAAAAAGGAAATCAAAACCACAATTAGATATCACCTCATACCTGTTAGGATGATTATTATCAAAAAACAAGCAAGCAAACATCAACAATAAAACCAATCCCCAAAAGAAAAGTGTTGGCAAAGATGTGCAGAAATTGGAAACCTATGCACTGTTGGTAGAATGTAAAATGGTATAGCCACTGTAGAAAACAGTATGGTGGCCCCTCGAAAAATTAAGAATGGAATTACCGTATGACCCAACAATTCCACTTCTAGGTCTACACCCAAAAGAACTACAAACAGGGTCTTGAAGAGCTATTTATTTGTACACCCATGTATACAGCAGCATTATTTACAATAGCTAAAATATGGAGGCAACCCAAGCATTGATTGACAGATGAATGGAGAAACAAAAGGTGATATATACATTCAATGTAATCGTTATTCCCCTGCTTTTCAAAAGTTTATGACGTGCCACTTCCCTTTAACAAAAGACTCATATTAGAACCTGTTTTTGCTAACTGAAAGAAAGCTGAAAAGGATTTTTGATTTTACCAAAAAAAGACAAAAAGTAAAAGCAGGACTCAGCGTTTGTTTTGTAGAGACCCACGACAGAGGCAGCGCAGGGCCCAAGCTGCGAGTGTCACTGCCCAGCTCCTTCCCCAGGCACCACGCCCAGCATCTTGGCATCACACAACCAGAGCTCTGAACTGTGCCTGTGAGCATCGGAGCTTTATCGCGATTTACTGTGTGCTTCACTAGCAACAGGTGTTACAGGCATCCGTAAAACCCAAGAGGTTATTTTGGAGGTCTGAGAATGCTCAAAATATGTTTCATGGAAATTAATCGTAACTGCCTCTTCATTTTATGCCATTTCAGCTTACAGAGGGCTTCATGAAAGCACTCTACTTTCGGACAGCAGGAGAAACCCTTATTACCTATTATAACAAGTAACACCGAGTGAGGATGTAAGAAAGCAGAACCCTTGTGCCATTGCTGGTGGGATTTTAAAATGGTATGGTCATTATAGAGAACTGTATGGCACCTCCTCAAAAAGTTAAACCATAGGATTCAAGCAATTGTACTCCTAGGTATATGCCCAGAAAAATAGAAAACCACAACAATGTCCATAGCAGTATTATTCATAATTCAAATGTCTATCAACAGATGAATGAATTTTTTTTAAAGATTTTATTTCTTTATTTGACAGAGAGAAATCACAAGTAGATGGAGAGGCAGGCAGAGAGAGAGAGAGAGGGAAGCAGGCTCCCCACCGAGCAGAGAGCCCGATGCGGGACTCAATCCCAGGACCCTGAGATCATGACCCGAGCCGAAGGCAGCGGCCCAACCCACTGAGCCACCCAGGCGCCCCCAGATGAATTAATTTTTTAAGGTGTGCTATATATATACAATGTCATTTTATTCAGCCATAAAAAGGAATAAATGTCTGATATATGCTATAACATGGGTGAAACTTTAAAATATTACACCAAGTACAGTAATTCAGCCACAAAAGGACAAATACTGTGTCTCCATGAATAATAAAATTTATTCATGGAGGCACAAATACTCTGTGCCTCCATGAATAAAATGCTCCATAGCATTTTGCCTATGTAGGATAGGCAAAATCATGAGACAGAAAGTAGAATCCAGGTTACCAGAGGATGGGGGGAAGGGTAGGAATGAGAAGTCACTGTTTCATAGGCACAGAGTTTCTGTTTGGGATAATGAAAACGTTCTGAAAGCGAACAGTGGAGATGGCTGTACGACATTTTAAGTGAACTTAATACCAACGAACTATATACTTAAACTGGTTAGAATGGAGGGACACCTCAATGGCTCAGTCAGTTAAGCATGTGACTCTTGATTTCAGCTCAGGCCAGTCATGATCTTGGGGCTGTGAGACTGGTCACCTGGTGTCAGATCTGCACTCAGCAGCGCATCTGCTTCTCTCCCTCTCCCTCTGCACCTCCCCCTGCTCTCAGAGCACACACTATTTCTCTTTCTCTAAAATGAATAAATAAATCTTTTTTTAAAAAGGTTAAAATGGTAAATTTTAAATTTTATGTTATATATATTTCGCTATAATAAATATGTTTTTAAACATTTGAGGAGAAAAAAACAAAAATATTGGAAATTCAAATATGATAATCACACACTAACGTGACCTGTTAGCACTACGTCCCAACAGAACTCCCTTTCCTCTCTTCCTTAGGGTTTTCCTTCCCTCTTAGCTCTATACCAAAGAGCTAAACATTCTGAGGAAGAGAGATGCATGAGGGAATTCTAATGAGAATTTCATTTTAATCAAAAGATAAATCGTATTACAGCAGGGACTGGCAGAATGAGGTAATCTAGAGCAGGGATGATAAACAACCAGCAGGCAGAACCGAAGACCCAGAAGGTACTTCTATCTTCAGTAAAAGGGAAAACGAAGAAATAACAAAAATACATGTGCAAGCCCCAAGTTATAAATCATTCAGTTCTATAACAACTGCTTGTAACTATCTTAAAGGATAAGATGAGTTAAATAATTCAGGCAGGGCCAGTTTCACTGGCTGTGAAGTACCGGGCAAAGACACAAAGCAACATAGCCTGCATTCCAGGCCAGCAGAGGCCGGGGGTCACACCTTACACCGTCTCTAAATGTACAGCCTCCCACCCTGGCTTCCCAACACTGCAGACCTCATTTGTGGGAAATCAATTTAAAACTCTTCACGGTCCTCAATAAACAGTAAGTCCAGATTACCCAACCTAATACCTCATGTAAAGAACAAGCCAGTTTCATGCATACTCCTCTGCTGATTCCTGCACAACTATCTCATATCTCCAAGAAAAAGTTTATGGGCCAAAGAAAAATGTTGGCATTCTTCAGCCTTTCACTTGATTTGACAAGGATCATCCCCACATCAAACTTGGAAGACGTCAAGATGGACCTAACTTACTAATGATTCTTTAAAAAAAAATCATAATGCCACTGTTATGATTATAACTGGCAGAAATGGTCTCCTAAGATGCATTCCAGCTCTAATTAAAACAGGGCTGTCCCAGAGCTCCCACTTAATTTTAATTTATATTAAAATAACTCAGAAGAGCTATTCAATATACTGAGCAGCCTCCTTAAATCTAGTTGGTTAAATGTTAGCATCTTCCCTTTCCATGAGCCGCAAGGTTTGAGATGGATAATGAGCGGAGGGAGCGAGGAGGCATCCAAATTACCAACACAAGTGGCATTTTTTCAGACTCCGAAGAAACTGTTTTCTAAAATGAGATTATGCTGTACTTAGTCAAGCTATTTAAAAGATGGGAGTGCTAAAAAGATCCTGCCCATCAATAACCATATTGGTGGAACTAATCGAAACTGTAAGAACAGCATCTATCTGGAAGCTGATTTTAATCAATGCTGAAGAGATTGAACTCCCACAGCTTTTCACTTAATTATACCTATGACTTGAAAGCCAGAAGAGATTCCAAATATTCCCAGGGCTCTTCAACTTCAAAGTACTCTGGGCTACGCCATCCAGAAACAGCGCCACGTTTCACTCCACTCAGCTTCACTTTAAAGCACTTGGGACATTATATTATATACTTACATGTTTACTATTTATTGTCCCTCTCCCACCAGAAAATCGCCACCATTGCAAAGGGCCCTGTGTGTCTGCTCTTGTATCCCAGCACCAACAACAACTCTTGACATGGACCAAGCCCTTGGTAGCTACTGTATCTGTTTACTGACTGACTGGGTAATTCTTGCCCAGTACCCTTTGATTTTATACATGAGACTATCTGAGGCCCAGAGGAGTGAAGTGACTTGTGCAAGGTCACCAGGCTAATTAGAAGGAAAGCTGCCCTTAGAAGCAGGCCTCTTAAATCCCAGTCATCCTGCCAAAGTCAATGCAATTATGCCACTCGCTGCTTTGGATTACTCTCCACTGCCTTAAAAAAAAAAAAAAAAAAAAAAAAAAAAAAAAAACTCAGCACTCCTTACCTTTTTCATAGCTCTCCAAATTTTGCCTGGCCCACTTTTCTAGTCCTGCCTCTGCCACTGCCTTCCACACCAGATGTTCTTACCACCTCGATATGCATGGCTTTCCAGCTTACTTTCCGCGCCCCCTCTCCATCTGTCAAAATTCTCCCCATCCTTTAAGACCCAGCTCAAATATCACTTCCTCCATAAGCGACCTCCTTAACTTTCTTTATTTGATCCTTCTTCACCAGAATAATCACTTCTTCTGAGTTCGCATAGCATTTTGATCTATCCTAGCACAGTCGGCCTTGTGTTTCTGCCTCACTAGACTGTGAGTTCTTCATTTTTATATTCGCTAGCAACTCCACACTGCCTGATATAAATAGCTGGATCAGGGGGAAAAGGAGGAACTAAGGGGAGGTGTACTCGATATGATTCCCCATACAACAGCCTCCCAAGCATCCCAACTGGCTGCCCCAATGACAAAGGAAACAAACTTAGCTGTTGCTAAAAATGAGAGGTGACATTAAACATGACAGCACATGAAATCAGCTAGTGAAATGCAGAACATAAATTGTAATGCATTCGTTCTGCAACAATGTAAAAATGCTACATTCTTAAGTTGGACTCTAAGACAAGATTATTAGTATTTTTGCATTCAAGTGAATCTGCATTCCTCCAACCTTTGTTCTTCTTGTGCTTTACCCATGGTACCAGCACATGGTGTATACTCAATACCTGTCTGCTGCCATAAGATAAAGTGGGTTTCCGATGACTCAGGCTGGATGGAACTGGATGGTCACCATACTTGAGAAAATTAATAAAAGGATACCCCATTTAAAATGAAGTCTTGAGACCAGTAGGGGGAGCTCACACACTCAACACTCCTGGTCAATTTCCAACCCAAGGCAAAGGGCACCTTGCTGGTGGTACTACTTTTATAATCCCAGCAGCCCAGCCAAAGAAAGGCACTCACAGTTCTGGCAATTAGAAGCCCCTCCCAACTCGCCCTCGCCTCTATAACTACAAAGAGCAGTCCTCCCCTTTGTTCTCCAGTCTTGTCTATGGTTCTGCCATAGATTCCATGTCCCAGATTGCAATTCTCTGCTATTCCAAAATAAAAATCTTCGGCTGATAAAACAACTGGCAGTTTTATTTTTAAGTTAACATACTTTTCATTAAGCTTCATACCACAAGGCGCTGTTACTTATTTTCGCCAACTCAAGGGTAACCTTTAAGAGATTGCTATCTTGTTCTGTTTCTCTATACCCATGATCAACCAGGTTTTTACAACAGACAAAAAGCACAAAAAAATGGTAATCAGGAAATATTATTATAAGCCAATCTTCTAGAAGTAATCGTGTATCTTTTTTCAATCTTCACACCACCCCTACTTAGAAAGACAAATTCCTGGGGCATCTGGGTGGCTTAGTCCGATAAGTGGCTGCCTTCAGCTCAGGTCATGATCCCAGCATCCTGGGATCGAGCACCATGTCAGGCTTTCTGCTCACAGGGAGCCTGCTTCTCCCTCTCTCTCTCCCCCTATTTGTGTTCTCTCCCAAATAAATACATAAAATCTTTTTTAAAAATTTTAAAAAGGGGGCCCCTGGGTGGATCAGTGGGTTAAGTCTCTGCCTTGGGCTCAGGTCATGATCTCAGGGTCCTGGGATCCAGCCCAGCATGGGCTCTCTGCTCAACAGGGAGCCTGCTTCTCCCTCTCTCTCCTTGCCTCTCTGCCTCCCTGTGATCTGTCTGTCAAATAAATAAAATCTTTAAAAAAAATTTTTTTAAAAAGGTAAATTCCTGCACATTTCTAGCTAGTATGGATGAGGAGATTAATTGAAGTGTCAGAGGCTGCCTGACAAGGTCATTGTTAACTAGTTGTCATTAGGTCACTGATAACAAACTGATAGTGTCTTAGAACTGTGTGGGCCAAAAAGAAAGACTAGATCTGAAGGTGCATAAAGTGAACATCTTTAAGATGTTCATTTGAGCTGCGCGTGCTTTACTGAGAAAGCAAAAATCTCAACCAGAAATAATAAAGACAAAAGATCTGGTCCTGAGGTCTTCTCCCTTTATATTGTTGCCAATTCAAGACCGTAATGTTCACTAAACTGGCAGAAAACCCACATTCGGGGATCATGGCTTTGCCCCAGCCAGCTCTGGCTAGTTCTTCCTCAACTGGCACATGAGGAGCTTTCATCGTTAAGAGGATAACAGCTCATAGCTCTTTCTTCAGAACATAGGCTAAGTACGTAACATCTCTTCACTTCAGCTCTTTTCCTTCCAAAAGGGATACAGCCTGAAAATCTTGCTGCTTTGTGTGCTCCAAGATGCATTCAAAACTATCTGACATCTTTGTAATAAGAAATACGTATTAAAGTACCTCTTTAATGAGCACCATCTTATTTATCCAAGTTACAGCTGTTAATGTCTGATAGCTTAATGTGTTCTTCTCAGAAGCAAATAAAGCTGTAAGACCTCCGACCTATATAGGAAGCTAAAACATAGTCCACACATCAACATTACAAACAAACTCTTCTTCCTACATATGAGCACACATGCTCGCGCGCGCACACACACACACACACACACACACACACAAATTGGCATAACACCTAATATACAATAACTCAAGCACAGCTCTTGCAACTTAATGATAATTGCCATGCACTAAATGGTCCTCTAATGGTTCAAAGAGTTCCATCTTCCAGAGCACCTAACCTATTAGCAAGAAGAGATTACAGACAACAGAAAGAACTCAGCTCAGTTACTTAACCCTGAACCTTAGCCTTCTCATCTGTAAAATGAAGGGCTGGTTTAGAACAGTGCTGCCTGGTAGAATGCAAATCACAAACGTGAGCTACAAGCGCGGTTTTAAATTTTCTAGTAGGCACATTTAAAAAAGTAAAAAGAAACCAGTAAAATTAATTTTAGTAATGTTTTATTCAAACTAACATAGCTAAAATGTTATTTCAATGTATAGTCTCTTTTGAAATTATTAATAAGGTATTTTACATTCTTTTTCCATACCAAGTATTTGAAACCTACACCACACCCATTTGGACAAGCCACATTTCAAATATTCAACAGCCACACAGACCCTATGTGACAGCATAAATCTAGATGATCTTTGGTATTTCTCTCATTACTGGAAATAATTTCAATGAATGGAAGAAGAGGTGCGTACATCATGGAAGACTCAGAAAAACAGTAAGTGTTCCCTATGAATTCAGTGAAGCTGGATCTGGAAACAACAGAGTAGGTGGTTTGATCTACTACTTCATACCTACCCTGTTCTCGCTACCATAGTCACCAACCTACAAACCTAAAGGGCGATTGAGAACATTCAAGATAGTGTACAACTGCTTAATGAATGAAATGCCTAGAAAATCCTGACTAGGAAAAAACAACAGTTAAAATGGGACTTCAACAGAAAAGACAAAAATAATTGATGACCATGTTATCTTCTACATATTAAGGTAATGCTATGAAACGCAATTTGCACATGCTTTGGGGATTGCTTCTCTAATTACTCAGCATCCACTGTTCTAGAAAGAGTCATGCTGCTCCTCTCACACTGTCTTATTTACTAGTCCCTTTGTGATCAATGATCTGCCTCCGCCAGATGGCTAGTCTGGGTTAAGAGTACAATATGAGATCAGAGAACAAAGCAAAGCTAACTGGCCTTCCCAAGAATTGAACCTGTGACCCTGACCTCATTAACTCTAGAAAACAGTTAACCCATCACAAACATGCCTGGGCAGCTGCATCACTAAGTGCCAAGAAAGTCCACTGTGTCTGTCACAACAACGCTCTGCTAGAGAAAAAGTCACTCTAAATTTATTAACAACTTTTCGAAGTGAAGAAAACCCTGCATGCATCATTTAAAGCAGACTGGAATTCGCCACAAGCTTCCTAAGAACATCAGCTGGGGCCCCCACCTAAGAGCACAAAGGGCTTTGTCAAGGGGGTTCAGCGTACTGATATTTCTTTTTCCAAAAACAGTGATCACAGGACCATGGTCTTTCCTTTCTATGTCTCCTCTGTGAAGAGACCATGGGTTAACATTTATAAACAAGAATTTCCACAGATTAGGGGCGCCTGGATGGCTCAGTCGTTAAGCATCTGCCTTCAGCTCAGGTCATGATCCCAGGGTCCTAGAATGGAACCCCACATTGGGCTCCCTGCTCAGCAGGAAGCCTGCTTCTCTCTCTCCCACTCCCCCCTGCTTGTGCTCCCTCTCCCACTGTGTCTCTCTCTGCCAAATAAATAAAATCTTTTAAAAAAAAAATGTTCACAGATTATATATTGAATCGAGCTTATCTCGGATTTAAATAATAACCAAATTTCTCTATTGCATCCTCTCCCTACCTGTTCCCCTTTTTCCCTCTTAGTGCCAGCCAGTTCCTCACCGGGGAGCCAGTGGGCATCTGGGTGGATTGTTCTTACCCTCCCTGGTAAAAGCCCAACACCTTTTTAGTAAATTGTCCCTTCCTTTCTCGTTACTCGGAATAATTCCTCTGAGCAGCTGCTACCTGTTTTACATCTTAACAACCTGTCTCTAATGAGCTGAGTAGTTACTTCTGATTTAAATATCTCCCAAAGTGTTTCAGGGATGCAGTTTCTGAATCTTTTCCTCAAACACTTAATATTTACTATAGTACAAGTTTTAGAAGCAAGTTTATTGAAATTTCCCCTTTTGAAAAATTCTGCAAACATCTGAAAGAGCTAGTCAAGATTTTAAAATCTGATGGAAAATATTCCTGCTTTTCCTTTTCACATTTCAAATAGAATCACCCTTTCACATGCAAACTTATTATAATATAAAAGCTATTACACATGATTGGGCTGTTGGGCTTCTTAAATGTTTCCGATAAACATGTTAAGTATAAGACATTCAACATCTTTTAAAGGTTTTTACTCTGTATTTTTATTTCCACAGTTACTTAAGCATTTTTTTTTTTATTTCATGGACTAAGTTAAACATCTTGCGCTTCTCATGTATCTGTGGAAATCACACATATGTAAATCTAATACATGCATGTGGTTCTGTCTTAAAGCCACTAGCATAAACATCTAAATTGATTGTGCTCTTATTGCTAAGAATTTTCACATTGAGAGTAACAGTACTATCATTTTATTGTACATCTAAAATTAATAACATTGTATGTCAATTATACTTCAATAAAGAAAAGAATAATAGTACAAAATGTAATGGTAACCAAGGTTAATATCAAATTACAACAACGATTCAGCAGCTGGAACGTTTCTTGATGCTCATGGAAACTATACCAATTCACTCAGGGTCAAGTGTTAGACAAAAGCAATAAGCTAATAAATTAGCGTAAGATATAAGCTTACTAAATTTGTACAGATCTCTTAAGTGGCAAAACAATTTTTTGAGGGCTAAAGGACGAAAGGCTAAGGACGAAATCTGATAGCCAACAATAAATAAAACAGTATATTCACTTTTATCTAATCTTAATAGAAAACAAAGACTGACGAACAGAAACACATGGATTTTCAAACCACATAAATAAACCATGAAACTGCTGTTCTTTGTCTAATATATCATCATGATCTACACAAACTCTAATTCTAAAATTACCAAATTTGAAAAGACTCACCTTAATTCAACAAATAAACTGTTTAAACATACAGTTAAAAGTTTAAAGCTCCCTGCAGAGACACCATAATGCAAAAACAGGAGGAATATTTCTATATCTTTAAGCACCTAGTAATCCTCTCATTTGTAAGAGATACTCATACAAGTTGATGGCAATAGGCAAACTAGACACTTCAAGAGTCTGAATCTGTAAGATGTAAATGTGAAAAAAACAGTGAAATCTGCTTTTCCACTCTCATTTAGAAATCACCCCGCCTTTGGCTCAGGTCATGGTCTCAGGGTCCTGGGATGGAGCCCCGCATCAGGCCCTCTTGCTTGGCAGGGAGCCTGCTTCCCCATCTCTCTCTGCCTGCTTCTCTGCCTGCTTGTGATCTTTCTCTGTCAAATAAATATATACAGTCTTAAAAAAAAAAAAAAATCACCTATTTGTAAATTCCAAGTACTATTTATAGAACATATTCCCTTAAAACATGCTTTCTTTCTGACAATAGTTTTAAAAGAGGAAATTCCCAAAAATCAAAAAATTAAAGTTGAAATACTGCTAAAAATTGTAAGAAACACTTGCAAAGAACTGAAATATTAAAAAAAAAAAAATTATAGGGCAGTTAGTTGTGCTTCCTTACAAGTACTTTATAAAATAAATACTGCCCAGTGAGTTTGAGACAAATCAATATACTATAAAATACTCTTCGTGGCTCTTAAGTCTTCATTTTGTGCCTTAACAAAAGCTGGCATTCATTCCTAATGAAGTCTTTTTATAGTTACACAACTATTTCATGTCTCTTTTGAAGACATATTAAACCTTTGGATGCTCAATAAAACTGACCAATTAATTGACTCTATCATAAAAACCTGAGAAGCTATTCCAAAATATTTACATCAAAGAACAGCCAAAGTCAAAATTAATTACCAGTGTACCCAATATCCTTTCTTACTTTACTAAGTTGAAAATGTGCTTCAAGTGGATCCTTTCAAAGGAAACTACAAAAGATGTACCACAAGGGGTAAATTCTTGATATTGCCATTCAAATTTACATAAAAAGAATGACAGATCTACAGCAACCACTGGGACAGAATACTGGGACAGGGTGAGACTACAGAGAACTCAGTGTAAATTCCTGCTTCATCTCTACTAACTTTATGACCCTGGGCAAGTTAATAAAACCTGAGTCTTAATCTCAATTATCAAATGGAAACACAGGGCCAAATTACAGGCTGTTGGGAGCCCTAAATTTGATAACATATATAAATAGACTGCTTAGTACAGTACCGAGATCATGATAAATGCTCAATAAATGACTGTAATTACTACAAAATATTTAAGAATCTATTTTCAGGGGCGCCTGGGTGGCTCAGTGGGTTAAGCCGCTGCCTTCGGCTCAGGTCATGATCTCAGGGTCCTGGGATCGAGTCCCGCATCGGGCTCTCTGCTCAGCAGGGAGCCTGCTTCCCTCTCTCTCTCTCTCTGCCTGCCTCTCCATCTACTTGTGATTTCTCTCTGTCAAATAAATAAATAAAATCTTTAAAAAAAAAAAAAAAAAAAAAAAGAATCTATTTTCAGTGTAATTTAATATTCATTCCAAATGATGTAAATTATTAAAAGGAAAAATATAAAGATTCATTAAAGACTTTTCTTTCATTTAACCTGATCATCCCTTACATTAGTGCTTTTCAAACTTAAGGTCCTGCTCATTAATGGAATTTGAAATCATTTAGTGGTTCTTAACCAGCATTTTTAAATAAGGTAGAATAAAAATATAAGCATGCATTGCACGTAGGAAGTTGAAGCCCTGATCCATGAATTTCCTTTAAACCTATTTGTAATGTGTCTGTATAGTGGATGGCAATATAAAATTCACCTCTTACTGTGCCAAAAAAAAAAAAAGAAAAAGAAAAAAGAAAGAAAAATTAAAAGCCACTGTTTTAAGGGTGCCTGGTAGCTTAATCAGTTTAACATCAGACTCAGTTTCAGCTGAGGTCACAATCCCAGGGTCATGAGACCGAACTGGACCCAGGGTTCCATGTCTGGCACAGAATCTGCTTGAGAGTCTTTCCCCCTCCTTCGCCTTCCCTCTCTGCTCCTCCCCCACCCCTCGCACACTCTCTCTCTAAAATAATTAATAAAATCTTCTTTTAAACAAATAAATAAAAGCCACTGCTTTACATTACAATAATGAGAATAAAAATAATTAGTCGCCACTGAATGCTTAGTTTGTGCCACATACACACTGTGCTATGCACACACATGATTTCATTTGCTCATTTCCCCCCCAAACCCTATAATAAAGTACTACTACTTCCACCATTTTACAGATGAGGAAACTGAGACTCGGAGATATTTAGTCACTTGCCAGAGATGCAGTGCTAGCAGCTTATTAATCCAGGGGTCAAATTCAGTCACCTGACTCTAGAATTCACACATTTAACCACTTCAGTTATTACTAGGTTGTAAAATATTAAGTTTTCCTTCTATACAAGTTATTCAAAAGTTAGACTTTTTCATGAAGCCTAATTTGAGAGTGATTTTCTGGAGTACAGTATTGCTTGAAAAAGGCAGTGTGATTCAGAGGTGAAAACACTAGGCACGAGATCCAGCTTCTGTCCCTGGCATTGCTGCTTCAGTGGCAAGGAGCTGGCAAGTCATTTAATCTCACCCTCTCTGGATTTCCTCACCTACAAAACAGGAATGATAGTATCTGGCCTGCCTTCCCATAGGCCACTGTGAGAAAGTATATTTACATGCAACAAATGAAATGCTTTAGCGTGCTACACAGTTATATGAGATGATCATTAATACCACCCAAGGAACCCATTTTTCATAGAAACGTACATCAAAAATGACCAAAAAAGGAAGGTCACAAGGCTTTTATAAACTCTATGTGGAAACACTGTGCCCAATTTTGACACACAGTAGGCCTTCAGTAATGTTCATTAAACTAAAAAAAGCAAATGAATTCAATCTGTATGCATGTTTTATCAATTTGTTCTATTTTTCATTTCTTCATTCTTTGCATAGATATTTATTGAACACCTACTATAAGCCAAGTTAGAAATGCAGACTACAAAAAAAGACTATAAACTGTCCCTTGCCCTGGAGAATTTCATATTAATTTCAATTAATTTTTGTAAAATACTTCTTCAACTAGCAATAATTAAATTCATCCAGCATTTCTTATAGTGCATTATACTTTAGAAAAACCTACACAGCTTTTGTTTTCTGCACCAAACGCCTGGGTATGTCAAGTCAGTATGACTATTTTCTTGACTCCAAATTTACTGCTAAGTACTAAATCTTTAGAGTGAAAGTTTCTCAATGTCAGAAGTGACAGTAAAAATAAGGTTTTGAAGAAAATACATTTTAATCCTGGAAAGGGGCAATCTAGTAGCACGATTTCTTTCCCTTCACATTTCTGAGTTGAAATAATCTATAGTGCAACCATATCTACCCACAAAAGATGTATTTTTCAAAATGTTTCTTTTTAAAAACCTGCCTTTGAAATTTCTTTTCTTACAGGCAATTTTCTCTTGAATGTACTGAACTAGGATTCAGTTTTCTCACAGAATAAAGGAGGCAATAGTGAAGGTGTATTTCCTTTGTTGACATTTTAAAATTACTCGAAATTGATTCTTGTATTCAGATTCCTGAGTCACATACAATACCAAATAATTGATAGCCATTTTCTGTATAATTCAACAACTAAGATAGGTGATTTTTACACGTGAACACCCATTTACGACAATTTAATGAACTGAAATTTGCTACAAGATATTTACTAAGAATCATTTACTAAAACTGCCTTATCCTTTGTATTCTAACCGCTCCCTCTCCATCACCACCACCCCCAACACTCTCACACTCCCTCACCTACACCAGATCAGTTTCCGGGCCATTATTCGTAAAACCGTATTAAAATTTCACAACACATGGTCGCAGTTACTAGATCCGCCCCCCCCACGCCCCAACTACTGAGTCAATGTGTCTTTATGTGTACATTCTTTCTTAAAATCCAGAATTCAGAAAATATTACGACGCCTCTTTTCTGAGAACAACAAACATCAAATGAGAACGTCTGCCCTTCTGTTTACTGATAACCGTGAATAAAAGCCATACCCCACCTACCGTATCCGTAGGGTTAGGAGGTCCAATCTCACCACTACAGACCTCTGCAAGAAATGACGGTCACAGGACCAGGAAAACCATCGCAAGAACGCCTGGGAGAAGATAAGGAAAACACA
Organism: Mustela nigripes; assembly: GCF_022355385.1. Lineage (NCBI taxonomy): Eukaryota > Metazoa > Chordata > Mammalia > Carnivora > Mustelidae > Mustela > Mustela nigripes. Next base: position 247,154,291 of record NC_081557.1, on the reverse strand, counting down.
TTTTACATCACTGGCAGCGTGCAGTCCCCCGGCTCCAGCCCTTGGTAAACAGGGAGAACCTTTGTCTTGCCTCAGCCATCAGACTGGTGGCTCATCAGAATTGGGGCAACAAGAGTTTTGTGCGAAATGGCTTGGCAGAGGTTAAACAAAGCAATGCAGCTCCGGCGTGGGGAGAGGGCTGAGCGCGGTCAGCGTCTGAGATCCCAGACGGCGAGGTCTCGCTCTGCCCCCGCCGCAGCAGGGACGCGACCCCGGGACCCCGGGACAGGATGCCGCCGCGCGGGTAGGAGAAAGGGAATTAGAAGGTCCCACGCTCTCCGCAAGTTCCCGGGGCGCAGCCGGTCCGCAGGTTCCCTCGCGTGAGACCCAAAGCGGCGCACACCCAGCGCCCGTTCCTCGCGGGGACACCGCCCCAAAGTCCCCCGGTCCCCCCGAGCCCACGCCCCCCGGGCCAGTGCAAGGTCGGGACTCCCGGGGCGTCACGGGGGCGCAGCCCGGGGGTTCGCGCGTGCAAGGGAGAAGCCCGCCGGCTGCTCCCCATTGTCTGGGTCCGACCGCGGGCCGACAGGGCGCTCACCTGAGTCCCCGCGTGGCGCCGCGGCTGGCAGAGCGACTGGACGGCGACCGGCGGTCCCGCGCGGGCGGCGGACGCGAGTAAGCCGGCGGCTGCCCGGCAGCACCGGCAGGCTCCGCAGCGGCACCAGCAGCGCACCCGCCCCTCAGGCGGCCGCGGCCTCCATTGCTCTCCCCGCCGCCGCCACCGCGCGGCACTGCGCGCCCGGCCCCGCGCGCCGTGGTCACGTGTTCCGCCGGCGCCTCGGGCGCTCGGACCCGCGCCGCCGCCCCGCCCGGCTTCGCCCCGGACCGCCTGCCGCCGCCGCCGGCCCGGGGCGCCCGACTCCTCGCGCCCGCCCGGAAGGGCGCGCCTCCGACAGCCCCGCTACCTGGAGGTGCCCAGGCACCGCAGCCCGCCGAGCGAAGGGCGTGGGGTTGACGCGAGCCTTCCGGAGCTGCAGGGGATGGCTCGAGGGACCACCCAACGCCCGGGGTCTGAGGCTGCTGGGGTGGGCTCGCAGGAAGGCTCGCGTGGGGTCGGAACCCGGGAGCATCCGTCATCACCCGCGGCAGGCAAAGCCGCCCGCTGGTACCTGGGCGAGCCAGACACTAACGGGAGAGCCACCTGGTCCCCAGAGGGAGCTTCCCCCCGCAGAACCCCCGCAGGGCGAGAGAGCCTTGGGACTCCTGGGTTGAGAGATGCCCCGCAGAAACAGGCTCCAAATCGCTTGGCTGAGCCTCTGTACATCAGAACAGGGTGACATGGACTTCGGACACTATTGTCCCGAGCCACGATGAAATTAAAAATTGAGTTTGGTATTTTAAAGAAAATGTTTTAACTTTTCATTTTGTGGCCTAACTGGAAACACTGAGACTTCTCCTCCATACTTCTTGCTTTGACTGTTTAACTGGAACTCGGAAATCAGTTCTAGAAACTAGTGATCTTTTCCTTCACCGTGCATGCAGAGATGCTTTATTTATTTAGATTTTTATTTATTTATTTATTTAACAGAGAGAGAGAGATCACAAATAGGCAGAGGCAGGCAGAGAGAGGAGGAAGCAGGCTCCCTGCTGAGCAGAGAGCTTGATGCGGGGCTCGATCCCAGGACCCTGAGATCATGACCCCAGCCAAAGGCACAGGCTTAACCCACTGAGCCACCTAGGCACCCCCAAAGATGCTAAAAGTAATTCAGTATCGTTATTAGTCAGGAAATTGGGAACAAAGTAAATAAATCCTCTGTGACAAAAGATAGGTGGGGCTCCTGCTCAACAGGGAACCTGCTTTTTTTTTTTCCTCCCTCTGCCCTTCTCCCCTGCTAGGTGCTCTCTTTTTCTCTCTAATAAATAAATAAATCTTTTTTAAAAGATGACAGGTAACCCTCAGAGATACTCAGTATTGAGCCAGATACCCCAATGCCAAAAACAGAACTAATAGTTGGAATGCAAGTGCATGACTTCGAAGAATAAACTTTGATACTGTGAGAACGTAGTGCATGTTGCTTTATCCAACTGGGTGGTTTTTGTTTTTTAATAAATATTTTAATTATCCGGAATAAAATATGGTTGTGTATTTTTGTGAATATAGGAAAAATTCAGTTGTCCAGTGCTTGCATATTTTAACAGATGTCTGCTTTATTCCAAATAAACACAATGAAGAATTTTGCAAGGGGCTAAGCAAGTTCCTTCTGATTTAGAGAATCGCTATATTGTACACCTGAAACTAACACTGTATGTTAACTATACTGGAATGAAAAAAAAAATCTTTCTAATTTGATGCAGTAGCACTAGGAGTTCTCAGAGCCAAAAATTAAATCTGTGTAGCACATATAACTGAGATCTTTTTCTTGACATATTTAGTCTTGCCAACTACATGAAAACATACTCTATAAAAATTCAAATTTACATTAAAGAAGTGTAGATCTACTATCTTTTCAAATTGCAGAGCAAGATACCCTGAATTATACAGCCTTCAAATATTGAAAGAGTTCTAGGGAATTTAATGCTCATAATAGAACTTTCTAGTTGGACTTTGTGTCTCATGGGCCTCAGAAATCAGAAGCTATAAGCACCACTTTTGACAGGTGCTGTTTTTTCCCTCACTTTTCAAACACATTCCTGTGGGGCTATAACAATAGTGTGACACAGTGAACCAGGTATCAGCCCATTATTCTATTTTTGAAATAGCTGCCTTTCAGGGAGCCTGGTGGCTCAGTTGGTTAAGTGTCAGTCTTTGGCTCAGGTCATGATCTCAGGGTCCTGGGATGAAGTCTGTCATGGGGCTCCCTGCTTGGTGGGGAACCTGCTTCTCCCACTTCCACTCTCCCTGCTTGTTCTCTCTCTCTGTGTCAAATAAATAAATAATTTCTTTTTAAATAGCTACCTTTAGGGGTGCCTGGGTGGCTCAGTGGGTTAAAGCCTCTGCCTTTGGCTCAGGTCTTGATCTCAGGGTCCTAGGATCGAGCCCCGAGTCCAGTTCTCTGCTCAGCGGGGAGCCTGCTTCCTCCTCTCTCTGCCTGCCTCTCTGCCTACTTGTGATCTCTGTAGGATAAATAAATAAAATCTTAAAAAAAAATAGCTACCTTTCAGTTGAGACTTAGATTTTCAGAGACCATAATATAATACAAAAGATGCAGAAATGAGGAATTTTTAAAATATTTAACCACTGGACTGCTGTATTGGGGGTGTGGAAAGGGTGTGAGAAAGAGATTATATGGTTAAATCAGTAGTTCTCAATCCTGAGTAATTTTGCCTTCTAGGAGGCATTTGGCAGTGTCTGGAGACGTTTTTGGTTGCCACAGCTGATTAGCAGGTGCCGCTACTGGCATCTAGTGGGTAGAGGCCAGAGATGCTGCTAACCATCCTGCAACGCACGGGACAGTCCCCACAACCAAGAATTATCTAGTCCAGAATGTCAATATTGCCAAGGTTAAGAGCCCCTCAGTTAGATCATGGACTTCCAAAGCCTCTTGATTCTGTTCTCCAGCACATCTGCTTGTCAATCCTTTCCCTGTATACTAACATCAAATTTTCTTAGTGCTCAGTAAAGGAGTACAATAAAATCTTTCACTGGGTGGAGAGACTAATGAACTGAATTACAAAAAGTAATTGTGCAAACGTAAGTCATATGGATAATAAATAAAGACAAAAGATAGGGAAAGGGAAAGGCTCAGTGAGTTAAAGCCTCTGCCTTCAGCTCGGGTCGTGGTCCCAGGGTGCTGGGATCGAGCCCCTCGTCGGGCTCTCTGCTCAGCGGGGAGCCTGCTTCTACCTCTCTCTCTGCCTGCCTCTCTGCCCACTTGTGATCTCTGTCTGTCAAATAAATAAATAAAATCTTTAAAAAAAAAAAGATAGGGAAAAACTGGGGCACCTGGGTGCCTCAGTGGGTTAAAGCCTCTGCCTTCGGCTCGGGTCATAATCTCAGAGTCCTAGGATCAAGCCCTGCATTGGGCTCCCAGCTCAGTGGGGAGCGTGCCTCTCCCTCTCCCACTCTCCTGCTTGTGTTCCCTCTCTCTCTCTGTCAAATCAATAAAATCTTTTTTTTTTTTTAAGGTAGGGAAAAGCTAAAGTAGTAGAAATATTGTGGTGTAGGAAGATCTTAATTGTCCCTTGCTGTTTGTCCAGCAGCCTTGATCTCCAAAGTGAGAAAATTGACATGTATCACCATTTTGAAAGTTTCTGTGAATCAGGCATAAGGTTACTAATTACCTCTGACCACTCCAGGGGATGAGCTGTTGTAAATATTCAGAATTTATTGCGAGTGAGGTGGGCTTGTTTAAATGGCTCAGAGGGCAGGATGAGAAATCAGAATGCTTATCCTATCCATTGTCCTGACTTCCTGTCTCTGTGCATGGATCTGTCATTCAACATCAGACACTTCATCAAATCTGTAAAATGGGGGTAACTGTTGTATCTCAAATACCTAACACCTAAATTACAAAGTTATGATGCTATCTAAAAATAAAGTAATAGGAGGGTGTATTAGGCAAATTCTAATAAAAAAAATTTAAAAAATCATATGGGACATCTGGATACCCAGATGCAGAAGAATGCAGGTGGACAACTATCTCACACTACTTGTAAAAATTAATTCAAAATGGACCATAGACCTAAAGGTAAGAGCTAAAACTATACAACTTTTAGGAGAAAACATAAGAGTAAATTTTTACATCCCAGAGTCAGACCATGGTTTCTTAGGTGACACCCAAAAGCACAAGCAATGAAAGAAAAAAATAAATAAATTTAAACTACATCAAAATTAAAAATGTGCTACAAACGATACCAAGAGAATAAAAATATATTTGAAAATCATGTGTCTGATAAAGGAACTTATATACAGAACATATAAAGAATTTATCCAACTCAAGAATTTAAAGGCAAACAGCCAGGGCTGCCCAGGTGTCTCAGTCGGTTAAGCATTTGCCTTCAGCTCGGGTCGTGATTCTGGGGTCCTGGGATGGAGCCACGTTTTGGGCTCCCTGCGCAGCGGGAAGCCTGCTTCTCCCTCTCCTGCTCCCCTTGTTAGTGTTCCCTCTCTTGCCGTCTCTTTCTCTGCCAAGTAAATAAATAAAATCTAAAAAAAAAAAAAAAAAAAAGAGAGAGAGAGAGAAATGAAAACAGCCAAACAAAACATGCACATGAATGTTTATGGCCAAAAAATTGAAACAATCCATATGTCTATCAACTGATGAATAGATCGAACAAAATATGCTATTAACCATACAATGGAATATTATTTGGCGATTAAAAGAAATGAAATACTGATACATGATGCTGCATGGATGAACCTTGAAAACCTTATCCTAAGTAAAAGCCAGACATAAAAGACCACGTATTATATGATTCCATTTATACTAAATTAAGCTGTATGACAGGTTAATCTATAGAGACAGTAATGAACTCATGGTTGGAGAAGGAAAGTTGGTGGAAAATGGTAACTCGGTATGAGGTTTCTTTGAGGGTTGATGAAATGTTCTAAAATTGATGTAATGGCTGCACAGCTCTATGAATATAATAAAAATCATTAAATCATATAGTTTGGGTGGCTCAGTCAGTTAGGTGTCTGCCTTTGGCTCAGGTCATGATCTCAGGGTCCTGGGATCAAGTCCCACTTTAGTCTCCGTGCTCAGTGGGGAGCCTGCTTCCCCCTCTACCCCTCCACCCTGCTCTTGCTCTCTCTCTCTCTCTCTTGCTCGCTGTATCTCAAATAAATAAAATCTTTAAAATAAAAAATAATAAAAATAAAGTATCAAGAGGGGCGCCTGGGTGGCTCAGTGGGTTAAGCCACTGCCTTCG
>NC_081557.1:247050841-247148434 GCF_022355385.1 Mustela nigripes | reverse complement strand
GCTCAGGTCATGATCTCAGGGTCCTGGGATCGAGTCCCGCATCGGGCTCTCTGCTCAGCAGGAAGCTCCCCTCCGCCGGGCGCCTGCTGCTCCCTTTTCCTCTGCCCCTCATCCCCATTTGTGAGCACGCTCTCTCGCAATAAATAAAAACAATTTAAAGAACATACAATCCAGGGGCGCCTGGGTGGCTCAGTGGGTTAAGCCGCTGCCTTCAGCTCAGGTCATGATCTCAGGGTCCTGGGATCGAGTCCCGCATCGGGCTCTCTGCTCAGCAGGGGGCCTGCTTCCCTTCCTCTCTCTCTGTGATCTCTTCCCTTCCTCTCTCCTACTGTGATCTCTCTCTGTCAAATAAATAAATAAAATCTTTAAAAAAAAATAAAAATAAAGTATCAAGAGATGTGTACCCAACAAACAGAAAATATGCGTTCTGTACAAAACTATTGGGAATAGTCCCAAAAACTGATCAAGTTTGAGGCCAAAAAAACCCAAAACTCAATAAATTTCAAAAACAAGATCCATGCAGCTCACATTCATTGATCAAAATACTATTGAATTTAAAATTTGTAACTACTATGTGAAAATTTTAAGGCTTCTTTTTAAATAACTCTTGCATTAAAAATAGGGTGACCATAGGGGGAACCTGGGTGGTGCAGTTGTTTAGGTATCCAACTGTTGGCTTCAACTCAGGTCCTGATCTCAGGGTTACAAGGTCAAGCCCCCCAGTGGGCTCTGCACTCAGCATGGAGTCTGCTTGAGATTTTCTCCCCCTTTCTTCTGCCTCTCCTGCTCATGCTCTCTCTCTCAAATAAATAAATCAATCTTTAAAAAAATACGATGAGGGGCGCCTGGGTGGCTCAGTGGATTAAGCCTCTACCTTCAGCTCAGGTCATGATCTCAGGGTCCTGGGATTGAGTCCCGCATCAGGCTCTCCGCTCAGTAGGAAGCCTGCTTCCCCCTCCCTCTCTGCCTACTTGTGATCTCTCTCTCTCTGTCAAATAAATAAAATCTTTAAAAAAAAAAAAATACGATGACCATATTTTCCTTCTTCACCCAGAACGGTCCTGACTTTTACCTATTGTCCTGACATAATATATATATATATATTTCATTGCAAAAGTGTCCCAATTTGGATGATATACTATGTAGTGACCCCAGTTAAGAAATAATTCAGAGGGGCGCCTGGGTGGCTCAGTGGGTTAAAGCCTCTGCCTTCGGCTCAGGTCATGATCCCAGGGTCCTGGGATCGAGCCCCACATTGGGCTCTCTGCTCAGCGGGGAGCCTGCTTCCTCCTCTTTCTCTCTGCCTGCCTCTCTGCCTACTTGTGATCTCTGTCAAATAAATAAAATCTTAAAAAAAAAAAAAAGAAAGAATTCAGAACTGAAATTAGAATCTATTTCGAAAATAATGACAAATAAAGACTAAAAACCCTGTGGGGGTACAGCTTGAAGTTCTCAAAGGAAATGTCACAGCTTTCAATGAATACATTAGAAAATAAGAAAGAAAAAAAGGAACTAAGTATATAATGCAAGAATGAAAACAAAAACAACAAAAAAGCAGAAATACGGAAGAAATGAAAAGAGAAGTCAATGAAACAGAAAACAAATCAAACAGTAGATTTGATCAACAAAATAAAAAGTTGATTCTTAGGGGAAAAACTGGGCAATCTCTGGCCAATCAGTGAAGACACACACACACACACTTCACAAGAAAAGAGAAATTACGAAGGTATGGACTTTTAAAAAGTCTAGATGAAACAGATTTTCCAGAAAAACTGAGTTACCAAAACTGACTTAATAAGGGGTAAGATGTGAACCATGAGAGACTGGACTCTGAAAAACAATCTGTGGGGTTTGAAAGGGGGGGGGGGGGGGGGGGAGGTTGGGGGAACCAGGTGGTGGTTATTATGGAGGGCATGGATTGCATGGAGCACTGGGTGTGGTGCAAAAATAATGAATACTATTTTTCTGAAAATAAATAAATCAATTTAATTAAAAAGAAAAGAAGAAGGGGGAAGATATCTGAATAGATCAATATTTGTTGAAAAAACTGAAAAGGTGGTCAAACATTTTCCTCAAAAAAAGATGCCTACCCAGGTGATTTCATGGGTCAGCTCTAACAAACTTTCAAGGAGCCAGCGATTCCCAGGTAATGCAAAGAATTCCAGAGCATGGGAAAAGAGATATTTCATAGCTCATTCTAGAAAGTCAACATAACCATGACATCAAAGCTACACAATGTTGCTTTCACACAAAAGATGACTATGGGTCAGTGCCACTTACAAGCAGATTTTCAAAAATCTGAATAAATACTAGAAAATTAAAAATGCATTAATCAGTGCATATTGTACACTTAAAATTTGTTAATATGGTAAATTTTATGTATATTTTATGACAATAAAAGAGATGAATATTATAAAAGTGTCGGGAGATGGGTGCCTGGGTGGCTCAGTGGGTTAAGCCGCTGCCTTCGGCTCAGGTCATGATCTCAGGGTCCTGGGATCGAGTCCCGCGTCGGGCTCTCTGCTCGGCAGAGAGCCTGCTTCCTCCCCTCTCTCTCTGCCTGCCTCTCTGCCTACTTGTGATCTCTCTCTGTCAAGTAAATAAATAAAATCTTTAAAAAAAAAAAAAAAAAAAAAAGTGTCGGGAGATAATTTTCCACAGAATTCTCATTCTACCTCTGCCTCAGAGGCCCTGGCAGTTTTTGTTCCAGATTATCTTTTAGGGATGTTTGTTTAGCTTTGGAAACTAGAGATAGTGTCACTCCAGACCAGGGGGCAGTTTTGTTTGCTGTCCAGTATAAAAAAGATAGTGTCGGGGCGCCTGGGTGGCTTAGTGGGTTAAAGACTGCCTTTGGCTCAGGTCGTGATCCCAGAGTTCTGGGATCGAGACCTAGCAGAGAGCTAGGCGGAGAGTCTTTTTCCCCCTTCTCTCTCCACCTGCCTCTCTGCCTACTTGTGATCTGTCAAATAAATAAATAAAATCTTCTAAAAAAAATTAAAAAGATAGTGTCTCCCTCCAGGGCGATGGTTGGACAGGTTTGCCTGAAGCCTCCTCTAGAAGATAGAAGTTTCCTAAATTCTCATTCCTCTGCTGCCATATAAATCCACTCTATGTGCAGCATCCATCTAGGTCTACCGGTGTGGTCCCTGTGGGATTTGGGGACACGAGGAATTGCAGTAAAACACTAGCTGCCTGCTGCGTGTGTGGTAATAAAGAGCTTTGTCTCTGACCCAGAAGTCTCGTGTCTTCTGCCGGCACTCATGAACCTGTGACAGGCTAACCTGCCAGGTTGTGAACAGGACAAGAATCTCAGACCATTCACGGTTCTTCACAGTTTGGGCAACAAGGATAGGACGTTGACAGGATGTGGCTACCTGGAAGAGAAAGGATGAGGTAAGGGAATATGAGGAGATGACACAGAACCTGGTAGTGACTATTCTCACCCAATGTCCCCAGCAGTCCTACAGTATTTCATTCAGTCCTGTACATGAATATTTAGAGTCTGAGCAAGGAGAGGTGGGTTTGGAACAAGCTCACTGAATGGCGTTCTCCTCCTCAGGTGGGCGACGAGACATCATCATAACACTGGAGCGGCAGAGCCCTGGGGCCCTAGTTAGAAGGCAATATGACTTTGGCTGCTAGGTCGAGAGAGCTTCAAAGCTGAAATAAATGATGTCAGCAGGAAGGATCCAGAATTTTGGTTTTGTTTGGTTGAGCCTGAGCCACCATCAGCTCCTTGCCTTTGCCTGATGAAGAGAGCTGTTCTCCGTGCCCTCTGATCGCTCCCTCCTCTGTCCTGACCTCAGGGAAGCCCTGCTACCTTAAGGAACCAAATGACTGGGTCAAGGTCTCCCTGTTCCCATGGAAGACTGAAGACCATACACACTCTGTACAAACATACTGAGACATTTCATGGAGGGGAGGGACTCAAATTTCTAAGCTTCCTTGGATATAGGCATCCTAGTCACGCTCCTACCTGGTCCAAAGGATTCTTAGGTTTAACAGATGGGATTTGGACAGGGTTCTGAATGGGAAAGAAAAGCTAACATGACTTCTTAGTGAGACTTTTTGGTATAATTCAATGCACTGTTGTTACCTGCCCATCTGAATGAATAGTAGGGATTGAGGTGTTAAATACTCACATTCCCATCCCGTAAGTGTCAGAGAGGCTTATCCCAGTCACGGAAGAGCAGAAAGTGGAGATATGCTTGTGGGACAAACTTGTTGCCGTTTGTCGCTAGCAGACAAGCCAGGATTTAGCCTGGGTGACTCTACCCTCTTGATTTCACAGCTTTCCACCCGAAGAGGATATCCTGTTGCTTGGCAAGTCAGAAGCCTTCATTTCAAGGCCTCTGACTCTCACACTTACACCAGCAGGGGTGGCTGATACCCCCCTACAAAATTCAGAGGCCTACCTAACCAAGTGAAATTTCTTGGGCAGATTCCCAATGCTCAATTCCTCTGGCCCCTCAGGAAAAAGGGCTGTATCTCCAGCCATGCCTAGCCAGAAAGGAAGTTGAGCATCTTGTGGGACTTTTTGGGAACAGGCATTCTATTTGGTCCTTTATATCCGCTAATCCACAAATCAGCATTCTTTGAGCGGGGCCCAGCCAATAGCCATGAATGCTCTCTTTGTCCCCTACAAAGAGCCTACATTGCAGCCTGGCCAAAAAAAAAAAAAAAAAAAAAAAAAATCATATGGTCTGCCTGAATCAAGAAACTGCAGTGTCTGGCAATCCAACCTGCTTCTGTATCTGTCATCCCTGTCCATGGGCTATGAGAACAGAAAAATTCACGTGGGTGTGGCTGTTCTTCTACCATCTTGTTATGCTTAAGGCCAAACATGGACTCTGCCTTGTCTATGTACAAACACACAGACCAGCACAATCTTTTTTCTTTCTTTCTTTTCTTTTTTTTTTTTAGTACAGTCTTTTAAAAATCTGACTGATGCAAATCCATAGGCTTCTCCCGACTGCTGACCAGACTTGGTTTATGCCATGTAGGCCTATCAAGGCTCCAACTTCTCAGTGACATGGCCCATATTTCCTAACCAAACCAATGTAATGTTGATCCAAATCAAGTTTCAAAATAAACCCCAACTAGAGTGACCTGTGACTCTTAAGGTTATCTGTAAGTGGGGGAGAGATAACCTCTCTCTCTGTTGTAGTTGAGGCTCATCTATTTTTTGCCTCATCTATTGCCCCATTGACAATGATACCGGAGATTAGCAGATATTTATATTTTACTGTTTCTCAGTTTCTTTTTTTGCTTTTTAAAATATTTTATTTATTTATGTGACAGAGAGATTATGAGTAGGCAGAGAGGCAGGCAGAAAGAGAGGAGGAAGGCTCCCTGCGAAGCAGAGAGCCAGATGCGGGGCTCAATCCCAGGACCCTGAGATCATGACCTGAGCAGTAGGCAGAGGCTTTAACCCACTGAGCCACCCAGGCACCCCTGTTTCTCAATTTATCACATATTGTTTGAGTTCTGTTCTATATTATTTCTTTTTTTTTTTTTAAAGATTTTATTTATTTATTTGACAGAGAGAAATCACAAGTGGGCAGAGAGGCAGAGAGAGAGAGAGGAGGAAGCAGGCTCCCTGCTGAGCAGAGAGAGCCCGATGCGGGACTCGATCCCAGGACCCCGAGATCATGACCTGAGTCGAAGGCAGCGGCTTAACCCACTGAGCCACCCAGGCGCCCTATATTATTTCTTGTACCAAATTTCAGCACTTTTTATTTTCATGGATTTTATGTATTTCATACATTAGCATATAGCCATTCTTTATACTTTCATATTCTTGAACCTGACATATCGGTAATTATTTTCCTATTTTCATTCTCAATTTTGTATATTTTATATCAAGATAAGTCTCATTTCAAATAAAGTTTATTTATTTATTTATTTTTTTAAGATTTTATTTATTTATTTGACAGAGAGAAATTACAAGTACACTGAGAGGCAGGCAGAGAGAGAGAGAGAGGAGGAAGCAGGCTCTTCTGCCGAGCAGAGAGTCCGATGCGGGACTCGATCCCGGGACCCCGAGATCATGACCCGAGCCGAAGGCAGCGGCCTATCCCACTGAGCCACCCAGGCGCCCCTCAAATAAAGTTTATTAATCAGTCCTTTTATAGACCCAACTTTTGGCTTGTTCATCTCAACTTTTGTGGTTGATGTTATTGTTCTCTAACATTTTTTCTGTTCTTCGTTATTTATTAATTTGAGGAGGGAGAGAGAGCAAGGGTTGCTGTTGTTACCTTTTCCTAATCTCTTGAATTAAGTCCTTGCTTGTGGGGCACCTGGGTGGCTCAGTGGGTTAAAGCCTCTGTCTTCGGCTCAGGTCATGATCTGGGGGTCCTGGGATTGAACCCCGCATCAGGCTCCCTGCCGAGCAAAGAGCCTGCTTCCCTTCCTCTCTCTCTGCCTACTTGTGATCTCTGTCTGTCAAATAAATAAAATCTTTAAAAAAAATCCTTGCTCATTTGTTAATGATTTTTATTTCCTGATTAATATATTTAAGTTATAGTTTTCCTGTTCTACTACTTTGGCTGTGTCCCATAATTTTTATTTCAGTGATTTTATCATTTACTCATCAGTCTAAATTATTTGATTTTTTGATTTTCATCTATATCAGAGGATAATTTAGAAAGACATTTTTTAGTTTCCAAACACAATAAAAGTTATTCTATCCTTTTATTATTTTCTAATTTTATGCACTGTGGTCAAAGAAATGGTTTATATTATTTAATCCATCTGAATTTGAAGCATTCCCTTAAGGGCTAATATATGGTCTATTTTTTTTTTTTTAAGATTTTATTTATCTATTTGACAGAGAGAGAGAGATCACAAGTAGACAGAGAGACAGGCAGAGAGAGAGGGGAAGGAAGGCTCCCTGCTGAGCAGAGAGCCCAATGTGGGGCTCGATCTCAGGCCCCTGAGATCATGACCTGAGCTGAAGGCAGAGGCTCAACCCACTGAGCAACCCAGGTGCCCATATGGTCTATTTTTAAATGTAAGAGATGTACTTGAAGAAGATGTGTATTCTGCTTGTTCGGTGTAAAATTTTATATACGTACATATGCACATACAGTTGTATATTTGTAATGGCTGTATATGTTCTATTGTTGTTCTTGTTCACCAGTATGTAATACCCTGGTTTTTTCTTTTTTCTTTTCCCTAAAATTCTATCTAGTTAGATAAGATTAGTACTCTAGTTTTCTCTTGGTTCCCATGTGCCTGGTGAATCTTTTCCTTTTATTTTCAAATTTTCCATGTGTTTTTATTTTAAACATCTCTCTCGTAGCTTTAAATCCAAACTGACTCTGCCATTTAACTGAAGAAATTTACCCGCTTACATTTATTGTGGCTACTCTTTAAAAACATTTTTTTTAAAAATTTACTTATTTGACAGAGATCACAAGTAGGCAGAGAGGCAGACAGAGAGAATGGAGGAGGCAGGCTCCCTGCTGAGCAGAGAGCCTGATGTGGGGCTTGATCCCAGAACCCTGGGATCAGGACCTGAGCCAAAGGCAGAGGCATTAACCCACTGAGCCACTCAGGTGCCCCTATTGTAGCTACTCTTATATAAAGACTTACTTTTGCCATCTTGTTTCATATTTTCAAACATACTTTCTTTTTTTTCTGTTTTCTTGCTTTCCACTGCAGGGATCATGTTTTCTTGTGCTGATTTAAATGTTAAATCACTTAACAGATTGTCCAAAAGTAAATTCACCTGTACTAGTTATATGTCCATAGGCAAGTCTTGCCTGTGCTCTCATCTATAAAATGAGAATAAAGAATATGATTGTTGTGGGAATTAAGTGAGTTAACATATGTAAAATTTTCAGCACCTGGGAAGAATAAAGTGCTAGGTGTTTACTGTTATATCATTATGATAATGGCTTTTAAGACTTATAGCGGGGGCGCCTGGGTGGCTCAGTGGGTTAAGGCCTCTGGCTTGGGCTCAGGTCATGATCCTGGGATCAAGCCCCGCATCAGGATCTCTGCTCACCTGGAGGCCTGCTTCCCTTCCTCTCTCTCTCTGCTTGCCTCTCTACCTACTTGTGATCTCTGCCTGTCAAATAAATAAATAAATACATAAAATCTTAAAAAAAAAAAAAAGACTTATAGCAGTGTTATTTCACCCTGATTTCTGAAACATTAGTATATGTATCTTCTCCCCCAAACACAAATATTTGACTTCTCATGTTCTTCCATCTAGCATGTTGTCATTATCCAGTTTTGGTCTGAATTGTTACGGATTTTCCTTCATTCCTTTCTTCTTTCTGTCTCTCTCTCCCCCACTTCTCTCCTTCCCCTCTCCTCCCTTCTTTCCTTCTCCTCTTTCTTGTTTTGTCCTTCCCTCTTTTTTTATTAGTACAATAGACTTCACCAAAATTCTTTTTCCTTTTCAGGTGAGCTGTTTCTCTCTGGGGCCTTTAAAATTTCTTTCCTTGTCTTTAATATTGTATCTAAATGTGGGTTTTCCCCTTCTCTCCTTCTTGGCTTTTTCTGAACCTCTTTAATAAAGACCTCAGATTGTATCCTTTGATTTAGTGGCATTTATTTCCATTATTTCTTAAAATATTTTTTGCATTCCTAGTATTTCTCTCTTCTAAGGATCATTATTACCTAGATGTTGGCACTCCGATACACATCCTCCATAATGATTTTCTATTACATTTGCGATCCCTTTTTCTGATGCCTTCTGGAAGAAGTCCTTAATTTTATCTTCAAATACACTTATTTTAAGCTCTATTTATCCCTAGTCCTTCCTCAAAGGACAGAGGCAGTACCAAATAAGAACAAAATATAGCAAAAAGCACTAACTGGGAACATTATGTGTGAAAAAGGAAATAAACAACGCATGGGGGTTTTTGGTACCTTGACAAAAATGGTTTGCAGTAATGGGAATTACTTTCCCATTATACCCACCTTTCCTTTCAAGAAGGAAAAGTTTAAAGAGGGGATGAAGTGAGTATAGATAACATCTTTTAAAAGAATTTTTTTCCCTCTAAAGCGCAAAAAATGGAATGGTTGGGTCTAGGAGGATTTTAACATGGGAGATTTAAAACAGGAGTTTTGCATGCCAAGTGTGAACAAGCCAATAGAGCAAAAATGGGACCCAGGAATGTGGGACTAATGAAGGAGTCTTTTGAGTAGTAGAAGGAATGAATACTGATCAGGATTAGATAAAATAGCTAGAGGTAAAGATGGTTCATGTTATAACAGAATAGGAAGTTATAAAGATACGGATGCCTCCAAATCTATTGTTCACAGATTAGGGAGGGTGAGGAAGTTTCCTGCTTCCATTTTCTCAGTGAAAAAAGAAACAACCTGAGAGCAAGAAAGGGGGAGGACGGAAGGTCTGAGTAAAGAGGAGGTGTGAAACGCTTGTTGAGGAGAGATTAAGGGTGAACTGACCAGGAAAATGTGTACAGATCCTCACACTGTGCTGTGAGCCCTTGATCTTCAGGGCCAGAAGTTTTCAGTGAAAAGGGTCAGCATGGTTGGTTTTTTTTGTCTAGCCCCATCCAGCTGCTTAGGTACAGATACAGTGTAGTTGGAGCAGTTGGATACAATTAAGATTTGAGTTTTCAGTTTAGAAGGATAAGAGAATTTACGGTATATGCAAAGAAAATAATGCCTATCCTAGATAAAAAGGAAAGCGAGGGACTTCTAGACAAGGGATAGGTGAGAGAATCAATTATCTAGAGATCCTGGTAAAGCTATAGAATTGTTAGGGTAGGCATGACACAGTGACCCAGAAAGGGGGGGCGAGTAGTATGCTATAAGTTGAGATTTCTGGAGGTAATGATAGGATCTAAAGCAGTGTGTTCAAACTATAGGGTGAGCCCCATTAATAGATCATGAAATCAGTTTGGTGGATCAGTTTCTAATTTAGCACATTTTAAATCTGATTACACATTAGAATCACCTAGAGAACCTAAAATTTAAAAAAAAACAACAAAAACAAAAAACCCCAAAATGCTCACACCTAACTGCCAGAGATTCTTATTTGGACTACCACAGGGCTCAGAAATCAGTTTTTCATTAAAATTGTCCAGGTAGGGGTGCCTGGGTGGCTCAGTGGGTTAAAGCCTCTGCCTTTGGGTCAGGTCATGATCCCAGGGTCCTGGGATCGAGCCTGCATCAGGCTCCCTGCTCAGTGGGGAGCCTGATGCCCACCCCCTCTCCGCCTGCCTCTCTGCCTACTTATGATTTCTCTCTGTCAAATAAATAAATAAATAAAATCTTATAAAAAGAAAATTGTCCAGGTAACTCTAATGTGCAGGCCTGGTCAGTCACCACTGTTCGAAGAAGATACTGACATAAAAAAGACTGATGATCGAATTAATGGTAGAACGACAGTAAGTCAGGTGCTCAAATCTTCTAAAAACTGGGGAGAGTCTGTTTAATCATTTTGTAGATGGATTTCAAACAAACTTTGATTTCATTTCTTATATTTGAACTTCCTAGAAATAAATCAAAGTCAATAAAAAAAAAAATCTGGCACATAAGCACTGCAATTTCCCCATATCCTATCATGATAAAGTTTCATTTGAATTAATTGTACTTAACTTTAGAATTAAGAATATTGCTAAAATTTAAGAAAAAACTATTTGTAAGAAAGAGAAAATAAATTGACTGGAAAGTTTATTGGAAAATCTATATCAAGCATAATTTAAAATTACTTAAAAACATCTATAAAAGGTCAGAACATTTGGTATTATAGGATAAAACTAATATAGAAAAATTGTAGTAACATGGTTAAGAAAATAACAATTAAAGCTATACATGTTTAAATTATAGAAAACATTAAAAATAAAATATTAACACAATATGTCTTGCTGTTGCTTGGGGGGAAAAGGTGGGGACAGATATTTTTTATTTACATATATTTATTAAAAGATTTTCCACATGACATTGCAAATAGTCCCATTTCTCTTGTATTTTTCTATATAATACATGAATTCACACAAAGGAGGCAGAATACATACAATTACAAAGATGGTAGAAAAGTAAACCACATCATACCCAATACACAGTGGATTATTGCAAAGGGCATAACCCGAACATATAAGGCATATTCGTTTTGGAAAAACAACAGTGCCCACCCCTAGGTACACACAAACACACACACACAAACTCCACTGCAGTAAACCATGAGAGAAAACAAAACATATCATAAATAACTGCTCTTCGACTTTCCTATGTTAGTTCTTAAGTTCTTTTTCAATCATAATGAAATCCACAGAGAACAGAATTTTCTTCAAATGTGTATGGTTCAAACACGATTAGTTTTTGTATCTGATATTCTATTTTGTACTTCTGTTCTTCTATTGATGTATGTTTATATCTAAAGTCCTTAAAATTACAACTTTGAAAATTAATTGCAAAAAGTTGTTTTCTATTTAACATGCCACAGTTCAGTGTTTACTACTATTCTGCAAGACTCATAAATTAAAACACACACGTTTAGAAGCAAATAACTGCTATTACTGAATGTATATTGGCATTTTAACAAAATACTGTATTTACTCCATATACTTCTATACTCTGAGATTTTCAATTAATACAAGGAGGACTTTTATTTACGAAAAAAGTGTCTCAAATTTCTGTTCTATATTTTGTCTTACAAAATTCTGAATGCAGCTTTTTGTTTGATTCTGATAGAACTTGTTATACGAAAACCATGTGATAACCACAATATTACATTGTATGTAATATACAAATGTATCTTTTCTATCAGTTTTGCTAGTTAGCAGTAACAAATTATATATGGTGATCATTATTTTATCAAGACCTCTGCTATTGTAAGAATAGACCTGAATATATTACCCTTGATGACAACAAAAAACTGGTGAATAATTTTACATTTAGAAGAAAAAAGTGAGAGAGCACAGCATCAAAGTTGATAATCCTCTGTGAATGCATTAAAGATACGGTTTATAAACACAGGCATGAAAACTAAAAACTCTGAAAATAAGTACAGTAAGAATATTTACATATACATATCATGGCTCATTATGAAAAAGATTATTAAAGTATAATGTGAACAATACATTATATTCACAGTATAAACAACACACTTTGAGGAGAAATTTAAGTCAGGAATAGTATAAATACAGATAGAACATTAGTTAGCACTATTAATGTTTTGTTCTGTCACATATATAAAAATATACATAGAGATATGGCTCTTTTAAACCAAAATTTTTACATAAATATTCACTGATTTAAATAAAAGTTGACAGAGGTAGAATTTGTGTCAATGTTCATGATTTTCAGGAACAAGTATTTAAAATATTTCATTACTGTTCTGTCCTTTAAAAAATCCATATAGGTAACTCATTTGTAGCCATCATTCTGAAAAAGAAGGGACAGGAAAGGTGAGTTAAGAGAAAAATAACAAACAAAATCACTTAGAACATTTATTTATTTATTTATTAAAAGATTTTATTTATTTATTTGTCAGAGAGAGAGGAGCAGAAGTGAGCACAGGCAGACAGAGTGGCAGGCAGAGGCAGAGGGAGAAGCAGGCTCCCTGCTGAGCAAGGAGCCCGATGTGGGACTCGATCCCAAGATGCTGGGATCATGACCTGAGCTGAAGGCAGCTGCTCAACTAACTGAGCCACCCAGGCGTCCCTACTTAGAACATTTAAAGAAAACTGAGATTGTTTTCACTTTTAACTGAAATTGTAGTCTCTAATAAAGCCTTTGCCCATAATCAAGCTTTAATTAGTACCTCAAAAGTACTGTTCTATACTTCAAAAAGATATTCCCCTCAAACCGCCAGAGTACATCAAAGTATATGAGGACTAAATGAATAATACAGAATGAAAAGAAACATAGCATGTCTCAATTAACGTAGCATATTAATTGAGAAAAATCACTCAAAACAAGGAATAGTATGACAGGTTAATATACAAGTACTGTACAATGTATTGTCTGAGTCTTAAAAAGCATATTATAGGTAGTCAAATATTTTTTCAAGTATTTTAACCTTACATGCTATCTAATCACCCTCCCAATTAAAACACACACACTAAAATATAAAAAATTCCATAATGGAAACACTGAGAAAGTAACCTAAGTAAATAATGGAATAGCCATGTGATGGACTGTGAGATGCTTTTATCTTATTTTATTTAAAGATTTTATTTATTTACTTATTTGCCAGAGAAACACAGCAAACAGAGAGAGAGAGAACACAAGCAGGGGGCGTGAGAGAGAAGTAGCAGGCTTCCCGCTGAGCAAGGAGCCCAATGCAGGGCTTGATCCCAGGCCCCTGTTAGATGATTTTAAAGTGGCATTTTTGAAAATACTTTTTATGATAAGAGTAGATGCTCTCAACAATTTATTAAGGGGAAAAAACCCCAAAGAACAAAACAAAACAAAAAACAGGATAAAAACTATTTCAAGTAAGATCTCTATTAGAATCGTATGTCTATGAATGTGTGTGTTTATTTATTATACATCAAATACAAGAAGTATATACCAAAATGTTAATTGCTAATTTCTCTGGGTTGTAGGATTAAAACTGTGCTGAAGGCAGGCGCTTAACCCACTGAGCCACCTAGGTGCCCCAAACAGTTTTTCATCTTAATCCCTCCCTTGTATTCATCCAGTACACAGAAGGACCTTCAATGGCTCCCCCTGACTCACAGAACCAAGACTACAGACAATCTCTAATTTTGCCTCACATTCAACATATCCTGTATGCCCCACTCTACCTTCCGTGCCTTCTTCCCTCATCACTTCCCAACAACCTGTCAATCCCGTCAGATTGAGGCTACTGTGCCACGTGCATTCTTTTTTTTCTTCAAACCTTATTCTTATTTTTTTAAGATTTTATTTATTTATTTGACACACAGAGAGATCACAAGTAGGCAGAGAGGCAGGCAGAGAGAGAGGGGGAAGCAGGCTCCCCGCTGAGCAGACAGCTGGATGTGGGGCTTGATCCCGGGACCCTGAGATCATGACCTGAGCCAAAGGCAGAGGCTTAACCCACTGAGCCACCCAGGCACCCCGCCATGTGCATTCCTATTTGTACATCTTCGTCTACAATTTTACCACCTATTATCTGTACCTTGAATTTGGCACTTCATCCAATATTACCATGTGATATCTCATACTGTCATTTAGTTTTCTATTGTGAATGTCTTCTTTTTTTTAAATGAGGTATAATTTACAGACAATAAAATGCATGAACTGCTACTGTTCAGGTCACTGAATTTTTACAATCATATATACGCACGTAACCATCACCAAAACACAGAACATTCCATTACTTCACAAAGTTCCGCTGACCACTGCTAAAGGCAATTTCCCCTTCCCCGAAGCTGAAAACTACTTCCTGAATGTTCATAACTACAGATTAGCTTTGCCTCTCCTTGGTGTTACATACATACCTTCTGATAATTAACAGTTTATATGTTCAGGAGAATGTAAAGGAGACTTTAAAGTAGAACAAAGGGGTGGCGTGGGAAGACCATGGCGACGCATCTCCTGGATTGCGCGTTCTCTGTCAGTAAAGAACAAGTAAGAGATTATACCAGAAAGTGGAATACAAATATAAGCTGCTGTTGTTGTTACCGGCTGACTAAATAACTTCTCAATTAATTAATGAGTATTTCTGTTACATTTAAATCCTGCATCCTTATATAATCTTCAAGTAGTGAATAAAAGATTTCAATTACAGTAATATGTACCGTAAGAGACTGTTCAAAGCCTCACTGAATAGAGGTTTTCAAAGTCGGCTGGTTCCCACCTCCTCCTGCACATAGACCTAGCATCCTCCTTCCTAACAACTTCCAACTATCAGAAGCGAAATCACCATTTTCTCTGTTATGCTAGAGTCCAAGTCAGCCCCACAAAGCATGGTAACTGTGTGGCTACCTCTTTTGTACACTATTCAATCTCTGGCCTAGACTTTCTGCCTTATCAGATATCTTCAGTATCCAGGATTTCTACCTAGCTGGGTGTTTCACAAACATTTTTTCATTATCAACCCCCTAAAGAAACTTTTTAAGATATTCCCTCCCCCCAAATTTTCTACCCCTCCCCATGAAATTTTAACATGTAGATACACTATTTATGTACTGAGTCCCCTTACAGGGCTATAAATCATTGTAATACCTAAAGTTTTTTTGTCCCACTCTCTCTTCCTCCAACAACCAAAAGTGTTCCTTGGGGTGGTGTACAAATGTATAATCTAGTTGGATGGTAAGGAAAAAGAGACATAGTCATGCCAGCCAAGGTTTCTTTGAGGACTAGGGGCAACGGAAAAAGAATTAATGGGGTCTTATAACCCTAGGCAAAAGAGGGCTTGATTTAGGGCCCTTGATTTTAAGAGAATTTAAATCATCATTAGGAAATGGAAATCATCATGCATGTGCAGTTTAGCACATTAAGAAACTACATCATGGCGTGCCTGGGTGGCTCAGTGGGTTAAAGCCACTGCCTTCAGCTCAGGTCATGATCACAGGGTCCTGCGATCGAGCCCCCGCATTGGGCTCTGCTCAGTGGGGAGCCTGCTTCCTCCTACTCTCTCTCTCTCTGCCTGCCTCTCTGCCTACTTGTGATCTCTCTCTGTCAAATAAATAAATTTTAAAAACCTTAAGAAAAAAAAAAGACTACATCTTGCCAATTACAAGAAATTAGTAACAATGCTTTTATGACACTGATGCATTTCTTCATTTCTCAGGCTTCATTTCTCTTTGAAATCATAAATATTGATTTCCTAGCAAATTTTGTCTATAGTCCAAAGAACACCTCACTCAAAGTTCTGATGCCAATGGATAATAAGAGAACTCAAAAAATTGACCTGATAAGCAATATAACCAACTATATGAGAAAGAAATCTCAGGAATGTTGATGTCTATGGTATTAACATAGCAAGAAAGAATAACAGAAGAAAGGTAACTTGACAAGTGATTCGCAAATTAGATTTTGATTTTAGCTGTGAAAGCAGGTGTCATTTCTCCTTGTAACATTTGGGGATTCAAGTTTTCAATGTAACAAAGCAAATGAACTGAAATATAAGTGAGTATGAAAATTACTAAGCTATAGGGAATATATTGTATGTAAGAGCAAGGGATATAAAATTGGATCTGCCTTTCCTTCATTTTAATTAATTAACTGTAAGATTAATTAACTAATTTAATGTAGTCTCCACGCCCAGTATGGAGCCCAGTGCAGGGCTTGAACTCATAACACTGAGATCAAGATCTGAGCTGAGAACACGAGTCAGATGCTTAACTGACAGAGCCAACTAGGCGCCCCATTAAATTTTCTTTTTTTTTTTTTTTTTTAAATTCAAGTACAATTAGCATGCCTATGTTAGTTTCAGGTGTACAGGATCTACCTTGATTGTAGTTTTGGCTCCACCATTTACTATTTGTGTGACTTTGGTTTCCTCTAATATAGGCATAAGAATAGATTATAGGTATATGGTATCCAGCACATATTTATCAATTGTTCTTGTTTTTTTTTTAAAGATTTTATTTACTTATTTGTCAGAGAGCGAGAGAGAGAACATAAGCAGGGGGAGCAGCAGGCAGAGCGACAAACTGACTCCCTGCTGAGCATAGAGCCCAATGTGGGGTTCAATCCCAGGACCCTGGGATCATGACCTGAGCTGAAGGCAGACACTAAATGGACTAAATCACCCAGGCATCCCTTATCCATTGTTCTTACGATCATCATCACTCTTGTGATGACTTATATTTAGAGATTCCTATTGGATGATATTGTCTGGGTTCTTGTAGAGTCTTTACTAGCTTGCTGATTCCCTATCTATACTCTTTCAAATAATGCCCTAACTTTGCCCTGAGAAATCCTATAGAAAACATTGAGACAATACTTGCTACTTTATTTACCGTAAGGATATTATCTGCCACAACATGATGACTTTCTAGGAATAAATAGCAGAAGAAATTTATTTTTGTATGAATGCTAAAAGGAAGTTGTCTATTTTTAAGCCATATTAAATCCTTTTTGAAATAGGACAGGGAATAAATAAAAACACTGCTCAGCGCTAAGAATTTTTTCTTACCGTTCATATCTTTCAGTTGAAATCTGCCTTTTCAGAGCATCGTGATCAGTTTGTAATTGTGTCACTTTAGCCCGAAGCATGGTGTTTTCCCGGCCTTGACTAGTTCTTAAAAACAAATTTTAAAAATCAAAGATATAAATAACAAATGTGTTGTTTTTTAGTCAAGTGCTATGGATTTTTTTGTTATTAATAAACACAAAAGAGGTGATACTTAAGGACAAAAAAAGAAAAAAACAAATTTTTTAACACAAATTTTCTCAACTTAGTAAGTTTTTCTTTTCCTTCCGGAGCTTCATTACTAAGTTTTCCTTTTTATTCATTCATTCATCTTATTTATTTAATAAACTTTTTTTTTAGAAAAAGATTTTACTTATTTGACAGAGAGAGACACAGCAAGAGAGACACAAGCAGGGGGAGTGGGAGAGGGAGAAGCAGGCTTCCCACACTGAGCAGGGAGCCCGATGCAGGGCTCATGCGGGGCTCGATGTGGGGCTCGATGCGGGGCTTGATCCAGGATCCTGGGATCATGACTTGAGTCAAAGACAGATGCTTAACGACTGAGCCACCCAGGGGCCCCTTTAACAAACATTTAAACTGAGCTTCCAGTATGTGCTGGGCACTGCAGCAATGGTGGAAATACAAATTTGAACAAGGCATGAATTACAGCATCAAGATGTAAAGCATCTTTGTTGACTTTTTCTAGACTCCTGCCTCAGAAAGATAAATATTTTTTTCTTTTCCTTTCTTTTTTAAAGGTTTTATTCATTTATTTGACAGACAGAAATCACAGAGAGGCAGGCAGAGAGAGAGAGGAGGAAGCAGGCTCCCTGCTGAGCGGAGAGCCTGATGCGGGGCTCAATCCCAGGACTCTGGGATCATGACCTGAGCTGAAGGCAGAGGCTTTAACCCACTGAGCCACCCAGGCGCCCCTCTTTTCCTTTTTTAAAAGAAGATTTTATTTATTTATTTGACTTCTAGCACAAGCAGGCAGAGCAGCCGGCAGAGGGAGAAGCAGGGTCCCGGCTGAAGAGAGAGCCTGACATGGGACTCACTTCCAGGACCCTGGGATCATGACCTGAGCCACACTTAACTGACTGAGCCACTCAGGTGCCCCGAAAGCGAAAATACTTCTAACTCCTTTTAAAACTGTTCTACTTGCACTATCCACTCCGGGTTTCTTCCCCTCTTCTATCAAGCATGTCCAAACCTGACCATCTAAAAGGCACTATCATCAATCTCCAAAAAGGTAGTAACACACAGCCTTTTTGAAATCTTTTCCTTGTCCACAGCAAGAGACACACAGATGGTTCTCCCCATCTTGCAATGCTTTCTCCTTTAACTGACTCCTCTTTGTGCCTCAAATTTAGAAATTTTTCTAGAGCTCACTCATTCGCTTCCATGGGTACCATCTATGGTGAAGACAGACAAATCTACATTTTCAAACACAATGTTTCTCCTGAACTAAACCCTTGAATTCCCTAAAGCAGCCATCATGTAAGGAAGATATTTTGGTTTTATGCCACCTTACATGCTCCCATCACCCTCTCCCACCAAAAACTGAAAAATTATTTTTGACAAGCTGTTTTCTTTATATAGGTTGATTTATGCCACTTACAATTTGCTTTCTGAAAGGGTTAACTTCTCTTTAAGCAGCTGAATTTCTGTATCCTTCTCGTGGGATGTTAAATGAGAATGAAATTCCTTATCTCTATTTGTAGCCAACAATGTTTCAAGGTTTTTAATTGTATGTCTCTCACTTGACAGTTGTTTTTTTAATAGTTCTGCTTCTGATTTCACATTTTCTAATTCCGCCGAAACCTATAGGGAAAACAAATGAAGACTACTTCAGTACAATTTTAGGCTTATTCTGAAAAATTATTTGCAGAGCTATACACCCATCAGTTGTTTATTTTGGGTACCACTTAAATATTTTGAATCACTTTTTTTTTCAGTGTAAGAAAATCATCTTATTTTCAAGATAATTTTTGCTATTTTCAGTAAGGGCTTATTTGCTACAAGACCTATTCCAGCCCTCAAATAGTTTTTAACTCACACTACCTTGTCAAGAGAGGGTCATTAACATAAAAATCCTAAAATGTGGCCAATCTTATCAGCAAGGAAGCCCTTCTTATCTATTATATATACTCTGACTACACAGTTGAGTCAGCATTGGAGCTTCTCAGTTCCCGAAAATAAAGATACTACTAAATTTATGAAAACTGGAAACACGCTGGGTTGTTTAAAGTATTGCCTCAGTTTGAGAATGGGAAGTTCCAGCTAACAAAACTTTTAAAATTAAGTAAGACTTAAATACCTTAATAAACCTAAGTAATACCTTAAATACTTAAATAAATAAAAGATCTTACTTATTTATTTGAGAGAGAGAGAGAGAGAACGCACACACTTGCGTGTATGAGGTGGGGGCAAAGGTAGAGGAAGAAGCAGACTCCCCGCTGAGCAGACACCCAACTTGAGGGCTCAGTTCCAGGACTCGGAGATCATGACTTGACCAACTGAGCCCACCCAGACACCCCTAAATGTCTTGGGATTTTTATCAGAAAAAACAACTCCATTTAGGAAGCAATAAATTGCTCAATCCTTCATTTAAATCTTACCTTCAAACAGAGAGAAGAAATGTACTGGGATATACTCCTATTCTGTAATAAGAAGACTCCTGTTTTCCTAAACACCCATCTACTCCAAAATGGAGAGCACCTAATTTCATCACCATGTTTGCCAGAAAAATCCTGGGAAAGAATCTAGTTGTCAGAACCCCGTAGTCAAATGTAACTCCTTTAAGGGGAACAAATATATTGGGCGGCGCCTGATGAAGTAAAACAGTGAGAGGAGGGCTCGATAAAATAATGTGCTACAAAACAGTATCTTTTAAGTTCTTACCCTCTCTAACTCCAGGCTTTTGGAATTCAGTTGTTGGGTCATAATGTCTTTGCCTGAATCAAGCTTAATGCAAAGTTCTCTGAGAGACGACAAATCATTCAACACTGCTGCTTTTGCATCTTCCTGATGTCTCAGCTCTTCTTCTAATCTGGACATGGCTTTGGCCATTGATGAGATCTGAGATTCATAAGCATGGTGTGCATTTATGTGCTGAAAGTAGAAAAAGAAACTGGTAAAAAGTTAAAATAACGAAATAATTTTAAAGGCTTGAATCCGTGCAGCCGAGACCCCCCTTTATGGAAACATAAGAGCCAATTTTTGCATATTTTAACATACTCTCAGGAAGCTGTCTGCTATTTAAAGATGGCCTATTTAATGCTTAACCAAATGAATTGTATGTACTTATTAATCACAGTACCTAAGTACCTCACGTATGTATTTGGAAGATGCAAAGATGAAAATTTTTGTTTTAGGGTGAATAAGAGGGATCTTTGAAGTTAGGTTAAAATTTTATCTTTATAAATTGTTATAACATCCTTACAAGAAAAAGTAACATATATACTTCTCACTTCTCAGATGTCTTTAAATTTTAAATTTCAAAATGGAGTTTGCCTTAAAACGAAATACCTGAGTTGTATTTAAATTTAATTTAACCTAATAGTAACACACAACTTTATAAGATTTTAATAACTGAAATTATAAAGTTTGAAATACTGATATAGATCTTTTTCTAGAATAGTCCACATTTTAAGTTTCTCAATTTAAATTGAGTGATAAATACAAATTGATATAAACTCTACTCTAGACTTTAATAAGAATTCCATACTTGAAAAATAAAATTATTTTAACAGCTACTAAGAAAAGAAACTGACGTTAAAAATCTAACTGTGCTGTGAAGATTTAATAAATTCCAGTGATTAGAGAAAATATTTGGATTTTCCAAGTTAATGAATTTAAAATCAAAGTTCCCCAAAAGGAAATATAAATATGTAAAAATCAGTTTTATGTACCACGTAAAATCATGAACAATGACATAGAACAAAAATATTAAAGAATAGTTTCTTCTGAGCATTTTTCTGAAGGTTGAAAAGCTTTCCTTCAGTTATTATATTCTTTTTTTTTTTTTTTTAAGATTTTATTTATTTATTTGACAGAGAGAGATCACAGTAGACAGAGAGGCAGGCAGAGAGAGAGAGAGAGGGAAGCAGGCTCCCTGCTGAGCAGAGAGCCCGATGCGGGACTTGATCCCAGGACCCTGGGATCATGACCTGAGCCGAAGGCAGCAGCTTAACCCACTGAGCCACCCAGGTGCCCCAGTTATTATATTCTTAATAGAAAAACTCAGAGAGACAGGGTAGTTCCTAGCCCTGCTGTAACCAATCACTGTAAATTACTGGGTGGTTTAAAACAACAGAAATTTCTTGTCACAATTCGGAAGGTTACAAGTCTGAAATCTAGCCATTAGCAGAGCTGGCTGCTTCTGCGGGTTCTGAGAGAGAATCTACTCCATGCCTCCCTCCCAACTGCTGGTGGCCACCGGCAGTCCTCAGTGTTCCTGCCTTGTGGACACTTCGCTCCAGTCTCTGCCTCTGTCGTCATCTGGTGTTTTCCCTTCTGTCTTCTGCTCCGGATTTCTCTTACAAAGGACACCAGTCACTGGATTATGGCCTGCCCTACCTAGTCCAGTATGATCTCATCTTACCTTGATCATACTTGCAAAAACCCTATTTCCAAATAAGGTCACATTCACAGGTGCTGGGGTATAGGATTTCAACATAACTTAAGGCCCCTAATTCTTTTTTTTTTTTAAAGATTTTATTTATTTATTTGACAGAGAGAGATCACAAGCAGGCAGAGAGGCAGGCAGCGAGAGAGGAGGAAGCAGGCTCCCCGCCGAGCAGAGAGTCCGATGCGGGGCTCGATCCCAGGACCCTGAGATCATGACCTGAGCTGAAGGCAGCAGCTTAACCCACTGAGCCACCCAGGCACCCCAAGGCCCCTAATTCTATCCACCTTTTATCTCCCCCAAATTCTTATCCTTCCTTTGTGTAAAATACATTCACTCCATCCCAACACTCCAGCATCAACTGAGTCCAAAGTCTCATTTAAGCATCATCTAAATCAGATATGGGTAAGAATTTGGGTATGGTCCAACCAGGCGCCAAACTACTCTCCCTCCTGAGATCTGTGACACTAGGAAACAAGTTACTTGCTTCCAAAGACAATAGCGAAACAGAGACTAGACATGCCCACCCCGAATGGGAGAAAATAGAAGGAATGAAAGGGTTACTAGTCCAAAGTAAGTTTGCAACCAACCAAGGGAAATTCCATTCGGTTTTAAGGCCTAAGAATAATTATCTGTGCCCAGTGGTCTGTCTTCTGGGCCTGCTAGAGTGGCCCCACTTTTTTGACCCTCAGCTAGAGCCCCACCTTCTTGGCCCTCAGGGTCAGTGGCCCTGCACTCTGGAACCAAGGAGGTAACATGCCCTGGGCCTGGGGTGACAATCGCAGCACCGCCAGCCTTGAGCTGCTCTTGGCAGCCAGGCTGGTCCTGAGCTGCCTCCAGAGACATTCTTCATTTTTCTCTAGGGAGAACACATATTTGTAGCTAAGGAACTCTACCAGCCTATTTTCTGCTGGTAGGATCCCAGATGTTCAACAGCCTTCCTTCATTTCACCTTGCTTCTGTCCCTGTCAGTACAAGCTGGCAGTATTTCTACTGAGATGACTGACTGGCTACATGAACCTACCTAATCTGTTCACAAACAGACTGTGGAGCCACACTTGGTCCTGTCTCCAGAGCACACTGTCTGGATAGGCTAAGAATTTTCCAAGTCATCAAGACCTGGTTCCTTTTCCCCCTGAATTTTAAGTCTAGTATACTTAATATTCAGTGTTTTATTAGTTTCAGATGTACAATACAGTAACCCAACACTTCTGTATATTACTCAGTGTTCATCATGGTAAATGCACTCTAAAACCCCTTCACCTGTTTTTCAGCCCACCCCCCCACCTCCCCTCTGGTGACCATCAGTTTGTTCTCTACAGTTAAGAGTCTGTTTGTTTCTTGGTTTGTCTCTTTTTCTTTGTTCATTTGTTTTATTTTTTAAATTCCACATTTGAGTGAAATCATATGGTATTTTTCTTTCTCATTTTGCTTAGCATTATACCCTTTAGATCCATCCATGTTGTTGTAAACAGCAAGAATGAAAAGATTCGTTCTTTTTTATGGCTGAGTAATATTTCATTGTGTGTGTGTTAGTGTACACACATATATATACAATGTGTATATCTGCTTCTCCCCTGCTTGTGCTCACTCTCTCAAAAAAAAAAAAAATATCTAAAAGAAAAAAAAAGTTCTACTTTCCTCCCAAGAGTAGACCATAATTAATTAAGCCAAGTTCTCTGCCATTTTATAACAAGGATCACCTTTCTTTCTGTGTCCAATAACATGATCTCATCTACGACCTCACTAGAAGAAACATTAAGATTTCTGGAAAAGTTCTGTTCTTGAAAATTTATGTATTTTGTAAATGACAGAAGTTTTGTCAATAGCTTGTCTTTCTTTTTTCTGAGCCCTTACTAGAATCCTCTGTAACATGAATCTTTCTACCAACAAGTTTTTCAAAGCAATCTGGGCTTTTCTGATCAAGCACCTCAAAAGTCCTTCGGCTTATATCCATTACCAAATTCTAAAGCCACTTTCATATTTTTATGTTTGTTGTAGTTTTCCTTAAGGAAAAAAGTATGACAATTCCTGAAAAAAATCAAACATAAAAATTACCATGATTCAGCAATTCGACTGCCAGGGATGTCCTAAAGAACTGAAAGCATGGACTTGACTTTAGTTTACTGTACATTCGCGTTCACAGCAGTATTATTCCTGGCGACCACAGAGGAAAACAAATGAAATGTCCAATGACAGATGAATGGATAAAGAAAACGTGAGGTATATACACAATGGCATATTATTCAGCCTTAAAAAGAAATGAAATTTGGATACATGCTACAACATACGTGAACCTTGAGGTTAACTGAACCTTAAGCCTAAGTGAAATAAGCCAGTCGCAGAAAGACAAATATTGTATGATTACACTTATATGAAGTACAAAGAGTAGTCAGCCCACCCCTCCATGTCCACCTCTTCTTTCTAGAGAAAGAAAGGAGGATGCTTGCCAGGGGCTGAGATGGGGAGGGAGGGCAGAGTGGGGGGGTGCAGAGGTGGGGCGTAAGGAATGGGGAGTTAGAGCTTAACAGGTACAGAGTTTCAGTCAGGGAAGATGAAAAAGTTCTGGAGATGGTCATGACAGTTGCCTAACAATGTGAATGTACTAATTGCCAAAGAACTGTACTCTTAAAACCAGTTAAGATGGTAAATTTGATGTTATGCATATTTTACTACAATTTAAAAAAAAGTAATGGGGCTCCTACACAAATGATCAGAATTGATAAAAGATTATATTGAACTTACTTAATCAATGCTTAAATTTCACTTCATTAAAGTATCTTCGAACGTTATTGTTTTACTAAATAATGTCATCACAAGATAAATGAATATATTACCTCCTGAATTTCTTTTTCTAATAGCTCCACCCTTTCTCGAAGGTGTCTCCTCTCTGTGTCAATGGAAAGAAGTTCCAGTCGAACTGAGCTGCTTTCTCCCTCAGCTTGATGGGCTTTGACCTCCCAGTCTTCAGCTCGGTTATGAAGCATCTGGAATCTATCTAACAAATCTTGATTTTCTTTTTCCTGGTTTTAGGCACGATTAAATGATTTCTAAATTAGTAACTGTCACCCACTGGAATACTCATATCATAAACATATACAGACATTGGGATTTTTGTTTTAATTAGGAAGCGTACACTATTAGACAGTATACTACGTTAAGATCTGTGGGGAAATAGAAAAATACAGTAGGCAAGGTCTCCATTCTCATATCTTAATATCTAAGAGAGGAGACAGAAAAAATAAATATATAAACGAGGAGACAGAATAAATACACATGGAAATATTTTTTAGATATCAGTCTTAAATCCAACCTAAATGTTTTTTTCACCTTAGCAGCCATTAAGCTCTCCCATCGTGACACTTCAGTTATGTAATTATGAACTCTACTCTTCATTTCTTCTTTTTCTTGCACTGCTGCTTCCAATTCCAGTGAGATTTCCTATAAATCAGAAAATTGAAGACAGATAAATCTACAATGAATGTGGCACCTAATGAGTTCTATTTATATTCAAATAGCTCCTTTAGAATTTGGGGAATAAGAGTAGGAAAAAGGAAAACAGTTTCTAAGTTATTTTCATGTTTTTCCTGACCTCGATTTTTTAACCAAATATTACCATCTATCTCCTATAGTAGGCTTGATCATGTATCTGGCATTTATATTATGGAGCTAGCTATGCTCACGGATTGACATTTTTAAAAACTCATATATAGGCAATATGCTGTATACTGAACACTAAAAGTAATTTTTAAAAAATTTAAAATATTTAAAATAGGAAAATTATTCATCTTCTTGGTATAATCCTTTAATAAACCAGCACAAACAAAACCAATACTTTTCAGTATCTGTCATTCTAAAATATTTATTAATTTACTTATATCTCTAAGTTGCTGGCAGGAAGTGTGAAAAATTAAAATTTATCATGGGTCTTTAAAACGTAGCACTTTGCCCTGAGAGTGATGCTGGGAGTGAGGCTGACAATGGTACCTGCCACAGAGAATACCACGCTCTCAGCTTTAGGATTCCTAGTAACGAAGACCAAAAGGGTAAGGAGACCACAGCTGCATCAATTAGACACCCTGTGATACACAGCAGCATTCTAAACCACATTTTTAAATACTCTCATAAGTTCCATTCTCCTCAAAGATTTATGTTACTGATATTTATATCATTAAATTTTATTTCATTTATTTATTTACTTATTTAATCGAAGATTTTATTTATTTATTTGACAGAGTAAAAGACAGCGAGAGAACACAAGCAATAGGAGTGGGAGAAGGAAAAGCGGGAGAGGGAGAAGCAGGCTTCCCCCTGAGCAGGGAACGGGTATGGAGCATGACAGAAGGCAGACGCTTAACCACTGAGCCACCCAGGCACCCCTATATCATTAAATTTGAAAAAATATTTAAAGCTTTAAAATTTAGCACAGAATGAATATGCGGTAGAACTATCAAAGTTTATGCACTGTGCTATACCTGGTTTTCTCTTGCCATTGTAGTCAGATCATCTTGTAATCTTCTGTTTTCTTTAAAAGATATTTCTTTAGATTTTCCGACCTCATCGAGTTCTTTGTGAGCTGCATCAAGCTGGCGCCGGAGGCTGCTTATTTCTCGGTCCCGATTAGTCAACGTTTCCTTTAGCTGGCTGTTAACAGGAGGGATGTGGAAATAATAAAGAAAGCTTTTTGGAAAACTGTAAATCATTTAAAAGAAAACTGTTGTACTCTGAATTAAGTATACTAAGAATACAAGAAACTATACTGCATTAAGACACTGATAGATTAGATAAAGCAGATATTTTAGATCCCTACCAATCATTATTTAGAAACAGTTGTAAAATAAATTTATAATTCCAAAGTCAAGTAAAAATAGAGGACTTTCTTTTTTTTTTTTTTCTTTTTAAACAGAAGGCTTTCAAATGTTAGGAGCAAAACAAAATAGAGTGAATTGGCAAATATTATGTAATATTTAAGTCCCCACTACTATGTAATATGTAAGGTATATAAAATAATCATTAGTGACTTTTGCCTTAAGTAGAGATGACACATAAAATGTAAATTCTGTAACTGTTCAAGATAGGTTTTGATGTAGAATAAATTCCAGACTGGCTACTAAAGTAAAAAACTTTCAATGATTAGGGTCTGAAGAGAGTAAGTATAGTAGAAATAAAGAACAAATAGGTACAGAAAAGAATAATGAATCAGACATTGACTGTTGAGATGTTGATGACGGAGCAAGGGAGAAAGTCCAAGAGGATGGCATGTTCACATAACAGACTTAGATGCTGTCACTGGCAAAACTGAACAAGGAAATTTTCCTATTGTCAAACTGCTACTTAAAGACAAAAGCTGCCCTTACTGAAAATTTCTAAAAAAAGCAGGATGCCATTTCATTGATTACTTACTTCATAGAAGATTCATACTCTGAGATTGTCTTCTTCATCTGAGCAATAGCTTTTTCCTACAGAAATTATGAAAATATATGATTCAAAAACACTCATATAAAAATGTCTTTACTTGAATTTATATAAATTATCACATTTATGTAAATTATGCTATAAAAGGAAGCTTCAAAGTAAATATTTCTATGTCCCAACTGTACTTCACATATTGGCATGTTTCTACCCACTCGAAGATCCTCAATTGTTTTCTTGAGTTTGCTATAATCATATCTGATAAAATTACGTTCTATAGATAGGTTTTTTTTTTTAAAGATTTATTTATTTATTTATTTGGCAGACAGAGATCACAAGTGGGCAGAGAGGCAGACAGAGAGAGAGATGGGGAAGCAGGCTCCCTGGTGAGCAGAGAGCCTGACGTGGGGCTCGATCCCAGGACCCTGGGATCATGACCTGAGCAGAAGGCAGAGGCTTTAAGCCACTGAGCCACCCAGGCACCCCTATAAATAGAATTTTTTTTGAGAGAGAAAATGCATGCATCCAGGGAGCTGGGGAGCAGGGGCAGAGGGAGAAAAACAGTATCAAGCAGGGTCCATAACCAATGTGGAGCTCGACACAGGGCTCAATCTCACAATACTGAGATCAAGACCTAACTCAAAATCAAGAGTCCAATGCTTAACTGACTGAGCCACCTGGGAGTCCCTATAAATAGAATTTTTGCAAATCCAAATTATTGGCATGAAATAAAATTTAAGCCTATTAGTAGCTATGGCTCTGGGTCTTAGGAACTTGTACATGGGAGGTAAGAACTGTGTATTTGAGAGAATGAAATTGTTTCTGTTGAGATGCCAGATAAAGGTATTTAACAGTCACATACTTTATTAACCAAGTTTTCTTGCAAGTTTGCAATCTTTTCTGTCTTCTCATCTACAGTCTCCTGAAGAAAGTCTTTTTCTTTGTCAATAACACCAATGGTCTTTTTCATTACATGAGCCTCTTCATTCTGCGAAGTCATCTGAAGGTGTAGTTTACCTATGGATAGAGAGAAATGTTTGTTAGACAAAGTAAATTAGGTTTAGCAATAGCAAAACTTAGGGGCGTCTGGGTGGCTCAGTCGGTTAAGCATCGGCCTTTGGCTCAGGTCATGATCCCAAGGTCCTGGGATTGAACCCCCGCATCAGGCTCCCTGCTCAGTGGGTCATCTGCTTCTCCCGCTGCCTGCAGCTCCATCTGCTTGTGCTGTCAAATAAATAAAATCTTAAAAAAGAAAAAAAAGACAAAATTTAAAAACATTTACCTATTTTTTCCTCCAGTATGTTAATTTGTGATTGGGCTGATTCAAGTTCACCTCTTTTCTTGGAGAGCCGATGCTGACAATCATCAAGTGACCGCTGTAGCTGCTCATTTACCATCCTAAAGAACCAATGGACAAAAACAAATGGCATTATCTCTGGCAGAAATAAATTTTTTTTTAAAGATTTTTATTTATTTGACAGAGATCACAAGTAGGCAGAGAGGGAGGCAGAGAGAGAGGGGGAAGCAGGCTCCCTGCTGAGCAGAAAGCCCAATGCGGGGCTCAATCCCAGGACCCTGGGACCATGACCTGAGCTGAAGGCAGAGGCTTTAACCAACTAAGCCACCCAGGTGCCCCAGAAATAATTTTTTTAAAAATGAGAGATCTTAAAGTGTATTCTTATTTTTAAAGTTCATTTCTTATTTTAAAGCTCTTCCAGTTTAATCAATGGTATTATATTAATGATTATTTCTTGCTGTCCACCATTCTTCTCCAAAATGGTTCCACTTCCTAAAAATAATATAGTCTATAAATCAAATTAATTGTATTTCTAGAGGTTTCTTGGTAGTTTTAAAGTCCTCTTCAGTTTCCTAATATTAACACTTCCCTTATAAAATCTATTTTTAACAGTGGAGGTAAAGGTATAGTCATTTTTACTGTATTGCCAGGAACTTCCAAGGATTATCCATAAATCCTGACAAGTGAGATTTAATTTTACTTTTTTTTTTTTTTTAATATTTTATTTATTTATTTGACAGAGAGAGATCACAAGTAGGCAGAGAGGCCGGCAGAGAGAGAGAAGGGGAAGCAGGCCCCCAGCTGAGCAGAGAGCCCGATGCGGGGCTCGATCCCAGGACACTGAGATCATGACCTGAGCCGAAGGCAGCGGCTTAATCCACTGAGCCACCCAGGCGCCCCTTAATTTTACTTTCTATTTTGACTTTTTTTGGTGGGTAGTCAACTAGAGGTCACAGTTAACAGGCAAAGTAGACATTATTGCAGTGCAATGAATATTTAAAAGTAAAGACTGATTTCAGGGAACAAAAGAACATTACAGAAGAAATACAGACAATTTCAGAAGAATGACTTACTCATCAGTGAGATTATTTTTCAGAAGTTACAAGAATCTGCTCTCCTGTCATCTAGTTCTGGGATGTTTTTAACCCTGACCTTGAGTTCTCAACCCTGCCCAGAGGGAAAGAAGTGGTTCTCACCTCAGGCTATTTATTGGGAACTCCCACATGTTCCTTTTTAAAGGATAAGACAGGCAAGTAACTACCAAGTGTGGCTCAGTTTAGAACTGCTTACTGGGCAGGAGTTTTAGATTTCTGAAGCCATAAGTAAGATGGGACATCTGGATAGAAATGAAATGTCATTGGCAATACCAAGGTATTCTGAAAAGACGAAAAACATGACTCTGACTACGCTGACAGCAAGTGAATAATGGCCCAGAGGCAGGGAGGAAGGCTGAACTGAGACTGCCTTCTTCAGGGTTGCACAGTCAAACAGAACCAAGTCAAAAGGACTCTAGGTTCAAGCAATTTTATTTTATTTTATTTTTTAAAGATTTTATTTATTTATTTGACAGACGGAGATCACAAGTAGGCAGAGAGGCAGGCAGAGAGATGGAGAAGCAGGCTCCCTGCTGAGCAGAAAGCCCGATGCGGGCCTCGATCCCAGGACCCTGGGATCATGACCTGAGCCGAAGGCAGAGGCTTTAACCCACTGAGCCACCCAGGTGCCCCCGGTTCAAGCATTTTTTTTTTTTCCTAAAAACATTTTATTTATTTATTTGACAGAGAGAGAGAGAGAGATAACAAGTAGGCATAGAGGCAGGCAGAGACCCAGAGGGAGAAGCAGGCTCCCTGTTGGGCAGAGAGCCCGATGTGGGGCTCAATCCGAGGACCCTGAGATCATGACCCGAGCCAAATGCAGAGGCTCAACCCACTGAGCCACCCAGGCGCCCTCGGTTCAAGCAATTTTATTGCAAAAAATTATCTCTGAGGACTAGGTGACTGCACTGTACTTCAGCTGAACCTGAAAACTGTAGCTATTGCACTGAGGGTTATAACCACAGGCAGCAGAGAAAAGAAGAAAGCTAATATTCATTGTATTGATACTTTAAAAATATTAGCTCTTTCATTCCTAGAACAATTCCATAATTAGAAATATCATCCCCATTTTACAGACACAAATAACTAATAACTTGTCCAAGGTGACAAAGCTATTAAAGCAAAGAAGTAAGTCCAGGTAGGCCAACCTGATATCAACATTATTCTACCACACGACATTGCCTTCTACGAAGAATTCAGGGAGACCAATATCTTCTATCTGGAAGGGGAAATGTCTGTTCAAAAATGGAATGGCCCAGAGTCCTATGAAAAACACCAAGTGCTTGGCCGTCTTTGAAGTCCTAAGTAGAAATGTGAAGATTTCTTCACATTTAAGGTTCGTAAGGAAGGTTAATTCCTAATAAAAGTGGGATTGATATAGGAAGGCAGGCTAACATCTTGATTGTTCACAAAGTAGGCCCATGGTGAGTCCTAAAAATAGATTTACTTTTTCATACTCTAGTGTAGATTGGAAGGAAACAATAGAGATTTTATAACTTATCTTTTTATTTGAATAAAAATAACTTTTCTCATAGAATTACTGCTAAGAAAAACGTCTGCTTGGGGCACCTGCGTGGCTCAGTGGGTTAAGCCTCTGCCTTTGGCTCAGGTTGTGATCCCAGGGTCCTGGGCTCTCTGATCAGCAGGAAGTCTGCTTCCTCTTCTCTCTCTGTCTGCCTCTCTGTCTACTTGAGATCTCTGTCTGTCAAATAAATGAATAAAATCTTAAAAAAAAAAGTCTGCTTAATGAAAGAACTGAGGTATAAATTTCATAAGCTCAAATAGTTGAGTGACTATCATATTATTTGTTCATCATGGTATTTGGAAAGGAAAATTTGAGAACTATATTATTAGGAGAAATGAACCAATTCCTTAGCTTTGAAAATGTCATGAACACAGGAAAGGGAGTGATGACTTACCACAAGACAGTGAAGCAGTACAACTTAATTATTGAAGTTCTAGTTCTCTACTTACCAGCCATGTGGCTGGATATGACCATCTCACTGAGTTTCAAATTCCTTCATTATTCTATATTACATAGAGGTCACATACAGGTATACATGATTTCACGTTAGGGGGCAAAAGTAATTCCTTCCCTTCATGCTGAAACATATTTTAAAGACAGCATCTTTTTTTTTTTTAATTTTTTTTTATTTTAAAAGATTTTATTTATTTATCTGACAGACAAATCACAAGTAGGCAGAGAGGCAGGCAGAGAGAGAGGTGAAAGCAGGCTCCCTGCTGAGCAGAAAGCCCGATGTGGGGCTCAATCCCAGGACCCTGGGATCATGACCCGAGCCAAGGGCAGAAACTTTAACCCACTGAGCAACCCGGGCGCCCCTTTAAAGACAGCATCTTAAAGAGTCCTTATTCATAGGAAGTATTCAAGTTCTAAAACGGAGCAGAAGCTCCATCTAACAGGGGTAGTTTGGACTTTTAATGGTGTATTAGAGGAAAGAGAAACAATAATGATATCCCTGGGTTTTTTTTTTAATTTGTGTAATATTTACCAATTTAACCATCTGTAAATGTACATCCGTGGCATTTAAATACATTCACAATCCTGTATACCCATCACTACTCTCTATCCAAAAGTTCTTCATTATCACCAATATAAACTCTGTACCCAGTTAACAAAAATTCGATCTTTTCCTCTCTTCCCATTCCCTGGTAACCTCTAAACAACTTCTTGTCTCTCTGAATTGGACTACACTAGATACTTCACATAAGTAAAATCATATAATATTCGTTGTTTTGTATTTGGCTTACTGCACTTAGTATGATTGTTCAGGGTTAATCTATATTATAGCAAGTGTCAGAATCCTTTCTCTTTATGGCTGATGCAGTGTATGTATATACCACAATTTGCTTATCTGGTAACGGACATTTGGGCTGTTTCTTTCTT
Organism: Mustela nigripes; assembly: GCF_022355385.1. Lineage (NCBI taxonomy): Eukaryota > Metazoa > Chordata > Mammalia > Carnivora > Mustelidae > Mustela > Mustela nigripes. The sequence goes on along the minus strand of NC_081557.1, from coordinate 247,116,043 downwards.
TTGGCTATTGTGAATAGTGCTGCTATGAACATGTGTGTACATACACTGTCTGTTTTTAATTCTTTCAGGTATATACCTAAAATTGCTGGGTCATATGGTGAGCCTGTGTTTAGCTTTTTGAAGACCTGATAGATTTTTTCTACAATGGCTGAACGATTTTACATTTGCACCAGCAATATGAAAGTTCTAGTTTCTCTACATCCTTGCCAACACTTGTATTGTCTTTCTCATTTATAGCTATGCTAGGGGATGTGATGTGGTACCTCACTGGTTTTGATTTGGATTTTCCTAAAGAGCATCTTTTCATATGCTTGCAGGTCATTTACGTACTTTCTTTAGAGAAGTGCCTATTTGAACCCTTTGTCCATTTATTTTTATTTTTTAAAATTATTTATTTGACAGAGAGAGAGTACGAGAGACAGCGCACATGTAGGGGGAGCAGCAGGCAGAGGGAGAGGAAGAAGCAGGCTCCCCACCAAGCAAAGAGCAGGATGTGGGGTTCTCATGACGTGAGCTGAAGGCAGATGATTAACTAATGAATGAGCTACCCAGGCACCCCAGGTCATTTGCCCATTTAAAAAAGACTGGTTGTGGCTTTTTTGGTTCAGTTATAAGAGTTCTTTATACATTCTGAATGCTAGACCCTTATCAGAGATAATATTTTCTCCCATTCTGCAAGTTATTACTTTTTTGGTAAGGTCCTTTGATGCACAAAGTTTTTATTTTGTTGGAAGTCTGATTTACCTACTTTTTCTTTTGTTGCTCATTCTTATTGGTGTCCCATCTAAGAATCCATTGCCAAACCCAAAGTCAAAAAAATTTATTCCTATGTTTTCTTCTAAGAGTTTTATGGTTTTGGCTCTTCTATTTAGGTCACTAATCCATTTTGAGTTTTTCATAATTACTGTGAGGCAGGGGTCCAGTTTCATTCTTTTGCATGTGGATATCCAACTATTCTAGCACCATTTATCGATGAACTATTCTTTCTCTATTGAATGCTCCTGGCACCCTTGTTGAAATCAGTTGGCCAGAGATACATGAATTTATTTCTGGACTTTCAGTTCTATTCAATCGGGTCATCTCTATGTCTACCTTTATGCCAGTTACCACACTGTTTTGAATACTGTAACCTTTTTTTTTTTTTAAAGATTTTATTAATTTATTTGACAGAGAGAAAGATCACAAGTAGGCAGAGAGTCAGGCAGAGAGAGAGAGAGAGAGAAGCAGGCTCCCGCTGAGCAAAGAGCCCGATGCGGGGCTCGATCCCAGGACCCTGAGATCATGACCTGAGCCGAAGGCAGCAGCCTAATCCACTGAGCCACCCAGGCGCCCCTGTAACCTTTTTTTTTTTTTAAAGGATTTTATTTGTTTGACAGAGAGAGAGAGTGAGAGTGAGCAAGCATACAAGCAGAGGGAAAGTCAGGTAGAGGGAGACAGAGAAGCAGACCTTCTGTTGATCAAGGAGCCCAACATGAGGCTTGAACCCCGGCTCCTGGGATCATGACCTGAGCCAAACGCAGATACTTAAATCAGCTGAACCACCCAGGCGCCCTGCTTTTTTTCTACCTGATCCACAATATTATAACAGTTCCAAGTATACAACATTGTGATTTGACATTTAATACATTACAAAATGACCACAATAGGTCTAGTTACCACCTGTCACCAAAGTTATTACAATATTACTGATTATATCCCCTCTGCTGTATTTTACATTCCTGTGACTTATTTCTCTTTCCTGTTGGCCTTTTGTCACTTTGTATGAGAGCCACTAGGTCCCATCCATGTTGTCACAAAATGACAATATCTCATTCTTTTTCATGGTAATGTTCCATTGTGTATGTATATACCATATCTTTTTTTTCTAAACTCTATTTTCTTTCCACTTATCTATCCATGGACACTTGGGTTGCTTCCCTATCTTGGTTATTGTAAATAATGTTGCAATAAACATAAGAATGAATATGTCTTTTTGAATTAGTGCTTTAGTTTCCTTTGGGATCATATGGTATTTATTTTTAATTTTTTGAGGACCCACCATACTGTTTTCCACAGTGGCTGCACCAATTTACATACCTACCAAACAGTGCATGAGAATTCTTTCTTCTCCACATCCTCATCAAAACTTTTTGTCTTTTTGATTCTAGCCATTTTGACCAGCCTGAGGTGATATCTCACTGTGGTTTTGATTTACTTTTCCCTGATGATTAGTGATGTTGAGTATCTTTTCATTTGTTTCTTATATACCTTCTTTGGAAAAATGTCTATTCATGTCCTCTATTTTTTAATTAACTGTTTTTTTGGTGTTCAGTCATATGAGTTATTAATATACTTTAGATACTAACTAACCCCTTGTGAGATATATGATTTGCAAATGTTTTTCTCATTCAGTAGGCCGCCTTTTCATTTTTGATGGTTTCCTTTACTGTGCAAAAGCTTTTGTCTGATATAGTTCCAACTGTTTACTTTTGCTTTTATTGCCCTTGTCTCTGACAGATCCAAACAAAATATTGCTAACACCAATATCCAAGAGTTTCCACTGAGATAGGTTGGCTACTATTAAGAGTTTTATGGTTTCAGGTCTTACATTTAGGTCTTTAATCCATTTTGAGTTTACTTTTTCATATATGGTATAGGAAAGTGGTTCAGTTTCCCCGACACTATTTATTGAAGAGACTATCTTTCCTCCATTATATATTCTGACCTCCTTTGCCACAGATTAATGGACCATAGAAGTATGGATTTAGGGACACCTGAGTGGCTCAGTTGGTTAATTCTCTGCTTTTGGCTTGGGTCATGATCTCAGGATCCTGGCACCAAGCCCCACATCAGGCTCTCTGCTCAGCAGGGAGCCTGCTTCCCCCTCTCTCTGCCAGCCTCTCTGCCTACTTGTGATTCTGTCTGTCAAATACACAAATAAAATCTTAAGGGGGAAAAAAAAAAAGAAGTGTGGATTTATTTCCAGGCTTTCTTATTCTGTTCCATTGATCTGTGTGTTTTTGTGCCAGTACCATACTGTTTTGATTACTATAGCTTTGTAGTCTAGTTTAAAAAAATGTTAGCATGATACCACCAGCTTTGTTCTCTCTCAAAATTGCTTTAACTACTTGGGGCTTTGTGGTTCTGTACAAATTTTAAGATTATTCATTCTACTTCTGTAAAAAAGTGCTTGTGGTAATTTGATCAGAATGCACTGAATCTGTACATTGATTTGGGAAGTATGAACACTTTAATAATATTCTTCAAATCTGTGAACACAGTGTATCTTTCTCTTTATTCTGTCATCCAATTTCCTTCAAAGTCTTATAATTTTCAGAGTATAGGTCTTTATCTCCTTGGTTAAATTTATTACTAGATATTTTATTCTTTTTGATGCAACCATAAAAGGAATTATTTTCTTAATATTACCTTCTGCTTGTTTGGTATTAGTGTACAGTAACCCAACAGATTTCTATATATTTTGTATCCTGCAATATTACTAAATTCATTTCTTTGTTTAACAGTTTTTTGGTTTCTTTGGGGTTTTCTATATATAGCATTATTTCATCTGCAAATAGTATTTCTTCCTTACCAATCTGGATGCCTTTTATTAGTCTTTCTCTTGTCTGCTGAGTCTGTATGAGGAGGTGAGCTCAAGATTCTCCTACTCTGCCATACAGATTGGGATCTCTTCTTTATTTCAGATGTCTCCCAAGAGTCTATGTTTTTGGCCCACCACTAACTGAGATAGGTTGGCTACTATTAAGTATCATGCTTTGGTGAGCCAGAGAGAGGAAAAGGATCAGCACTGGCTTTTCTTTACCTTTCTACAAAACGATGATGATTTGAATATGGTAACCCTAATTTCCCTTAGCCCTTCCAAGTCCATCTCCATGAGCTCACTGTCCTCACTTGAGGCTCTGGCTCCTCTTCCTGTCTTTGTAGAAAAAATGTCAGCATGCCAGAAAACACTCCTTAGGCATTCAAAGGAGTCTGTGAACCTTCTTTCCCATATCTAAAATGGTTCTTAGTTCCGTTAACAGATAAGAACTTCTCAAGGGAGACCAGTTATATTTGGTTGTCTAAATATACCTCAATCTTACTATAACAACTGAAACTCATTACCATAATATTAACTTCAACTAGAGTTGTCGCAGCCCTTTCCAAGAAAGTCTGCTAATGCATTTATTTGATCCTGGATAAGTATATAGCCTTCTAGCTTTGAAAAAAGTACAAAAAGATAACGGAAGACTAAAGTAAACTGAAAACAGTCTGAGGGTACTTTCAGCCGTAAGAATCTAAACATTTAGAGCCTCATTGCTTGCAACTGTAAGGATTAAGGCTATTTACTATGGGGTTGATTGAGAAAAGTCAGTTGTCTAACTGGGCTGGAAACTATTCTCAAGCAGGGTCTGGCAAAACTACAGCCTGGTACCCGTTTCTGTAAGGCCCAAGAGGTAAGATTCTTACATGTTTACATAATTGAAAAAGTTTCAACAGAAGACTGATATTTTGTGACATATGAAAATTATATGAAGTTCAAATTTCAGTATTCATAAAGTTGTACGGACCACAGCCACACTGCTCCATTTATAAATTGCCTATAGCTGCTTTTGTGCTACAAAGGCAGAATTGAATAGATGAGGCAGGGACTGGGTGGTGTGTATAATTTGAAATACTGACTGTTCCTTTACAGAAAAGGTTAACTGACCCTAGCTCCAGAGGATGGCTAACAAGGGACTAAGACCATCTTCCCTGGGTAGAGCAAAGTTGCTTTATAGCACTATGGAGTTTTGAATTGGGGCATTAAATGCCAGATCTCATTAAATGCTAAAATTCAAAGAAGACAAGAGTCATTTGTTTAACGTTAACAGGGGTCTTAAGGAGGGATTTTTGTATTACATCCTCAGATGCTGTATTTGAACAATTAGAGACTGTGCCTGATATGGAAAAGACTGTTGCGTGGCACTGAAATTGCTTAAAGATGGCTGCCTCAGGATGGGAAAGACAAAATGGGTTACCAGGTGGATGAAAAGGAACATATGCCTCATCTATCTGAATGTCAGCTTCTTCTTCTTTTTGAAGATTTTATTTGACACACACAAAGAGAAAGCACACAAGCGGGGAGAGAGGGAGACGGAGAAGTAGGCTCCCCACTGAGCAGGGAGCCCCACGTGGGGCTGGATCCCAGAACCTCGAGACCAGGCAGATGCTTAACCAAATAAGCCACGCAAGAGACCCTGAGTATCAGCTTCTTAAATGTCTCCCTGTTAAGAGTAAGATAACTTTATGTGATTAAAGGGGCAGCAAGGTCTCTACTAATGACATTGACAGTGGCATGAGGTTTGGGTAATGTGCTTTGCTTCCACAGAGTGCTTGGTATCATGGTTTGTATTGGGTTTAGCTTTGGATTGGACCTGAAGGTTAGAGCTCATGGTTCTACTAGGAGAATGATACGCAGAATGTGACTGACAAAACTTTTCTCAGAGATAAGTTTTTCTGTCAGAGCGAAATAAAGTTATGGAACCATGCAATTTCCCCAGGTTGTACAGGGAGACAGTGAAGTCTTCACAGTCCCTTCCTATAACACAGTGTTGGTGAGGGAAGTGGCACATTAAGCTCACAAGAGAGAAGGACATTGTTGTAATAAAAAAATGTGAAAGGATCTGTAGGATAGGTGATCCAAGAAAGGGCACTGAAAGCTCTTCTTATAAGACTGAGAAGGGCCTCCTGTGAAGAAAGAGAGCTGTTCCTACAGTCTGAGGGAAAAAGCAAAATGGATTAAATGCAAAGCTAGTCAGGTCAGTATAGTAGGGAAATAGGTAGACTAGTAATTCTGGGTGACAGAATTATACCATAGTATCTATATTTTGGAGCTGAATACAGATATGAACCTGAAGAGAGTCTGGTCCCGTTCAGCTAGCTTTCCAGAGGATTCATGAAGCACTCACCAAAAGAATAGTAAAAAAGCAGCTTTCACCTTAGTTCTTCCTAAAGTCTTACTTATCAAGATTTGTAGTCAGAGGAGCATACCCTATATTGAGTCCCTAAAATAGTATTCCTTAATTAATCAGACACAATGAACTCTTGATCTTATTTTATTAAATTTGTTTGATAATCATAGACCCCCTTATGAACAAACCCAGGCTTTTCTTTTCTTAATTATTCTTTGGATTTTCAATCCCACTGTTTATTTTACTATATATTTTACAATTCTCAGTGTTTGTATATCAAGTCTGTGTCTTTTCTCTGATCATTTCTTTTTGCTCTTCTGGGTTCTGAATTCTAGATGAATTTCTTGAGTTTGTTTTCTATTTTACTAACTCAGTTTTCAGAAATATCCATTCTACTGTTTACTAACACTTTCAGTTCTAATTTATCAGTCTTTTCTTAAATTTTTTTAAGCTTCTATTTGAGAGAGAGAGAGAGAATGCGCATGTGTGCACTGGAGTGAGAGGACATGAACAAAGGGGAGGGGCAGAGGAGGGAGAAGTGGACTCCCTGCTCAACAGGGCTCAATCCTGGGAGCCTGGGATCATGACCTGAGCTGAAGGCAGATGCTTAGCCAACTAAGCCACCCAAGTGCCCCTATCAATCTTTCTTTTTTTTTTTCAATCTTCTTTCTAATCATTACTACAATTCTTTCTCATCTCAAGTAGTTATTATTTCATGACTGATTTAGTTTCACATATCCAATGTCATGTTGGCATCTGAAAATCTTTTCATGATCCTTACTGCAAACACAATTTATTTATTTTTACTTTTTTTAAGATATATAACTAAGTCAACCTTCTTTCTTTAATACTTGACAAAGAGAACTTTTTTTTTTTTAAATTTTATTTATTTGCCAGAGATTACAAGTACGCAGAGAGGCAGACAGAAAGAGGGGGGAAGCAGGCTCCCTGCCGAGCAGAGAGCCCGATGCGGGGCTTGATCCTAGCACTCTGAGATCATGACCTGAGCGTAAGGCAGAGGCTTTAACCCACTGAGCCACCCAGGTGCCCCTGCAAACATAGTTTAGAGAGGAATATCTTCTCTGATTCTTCAGTGATCTCCTTCTTCTGACCGTAAGTCTTTTTACTTATTACAGCTACCCAGTCCAGAAAGAAACTGTTGACTATTTGTTTCCTTTACTGTTTTGTAGTTTAAATTTACTAATAGCTAACCAACAGCCCAGTCTCCTAAGGCAAACACATTCTGCATTACTGTATCTTTCTTTCATTCTCATATAAATCATCCAATCCTTTTGATTTTAGGAAGAAGTATTTCCTAAATCTAGCCTTGTTCAAGTTCATTGTCACTGTTTCTAGTCCAGACACATGGTCTCCCCGGTTTGCCATCAGTCTCTTAAGACTCCAAATCCATCTTCCCAATTTCTGCCCGAGTTCACTTCCTAAAATCCATGCTAATAACATCACCTCTTTGGTTAAAAATTTGTTCTCCATATTTATAAGGTAAAATCCAGACATTCTTGGTTATCAGACCATATTCTTCATAACCTGACTCTAACCTATAGCTACAGCCTATTCTTCCATACTGACCTTCCTACCTTTTAGACATATCACCTTTACAGACTCTGCATATGCATATTATCCTGAACTTACATTTTTTGAAAGAGGAAAGGACAATGATAAGCAAGAATTCTGTAATTTTTCACAATCCTACAGTAGGGAGTACAAATAATCTAAAGTATCTAAGGGGAATTTTTGAAGGAAGTAGGTATAAAAACTTGCCTGCAATCATATCAGTCTGTGAGAGTCTTTGAAAATAGAGATACTCAACACCTACCCAGGTTTGCTCAGTGAATAAGAACCTCCTGAGATCTACCCTTAAATTCATACTTTCCAAAATCTCCACAGGTAGTTCTGCTGCAAGGCCAACCTTCACTGCTTAAAGATCCAGTCCAAAATGTCACCACTGAGAACCTAACATAGCCACTTTTTGTTCCCAGAAAAGAAATAACAAAACTTTCAATAAACTTACCTAAGCGAGTTCATCTCTGTCTTCCGATGGGATGAATCACCAGCCACATGGCTAAGTTTTTGAGCTTGGAGTTTTGCTTTGTTCTCTAATGACTCTACTGTTTCTTTCATTATTAACACTTCAGACTTTAAATCATGTTTTTCATCTTCAAGCTATAATTTAAATTTAAAAAATTAATAGATGTCTCAGTTTTGTCTTCCTTAAGCACTCTTTAATAATATTTCTAGAGAAAAACTAAGGAAATAAATTACATTTATTTAGCAATACTTTAAAAGTCATGAGTATACTTTAGGTTCTAGATGTTAGAATGGACATACACATTTATCTCTCCTTATTAGTATCAGTGAAATGAAAAAAAAAAAAAAAACAACAAGATACAAAATTTTTTAAAAAAGCAAGAAAGGAAGGAAGGAATATACCCATAACAGCAATGAAAAAAGGAAGAAACATGATCCTTAGCAAACCATTAGCAAACAGAGCAAACATTTTGAGGAATTTCTAAAAAACAGTAAGTACATAGGACTAAATTGAAGAAAAATGAGAGCAGAAAATACTGTAATCCAAACAAAAAATGCGTAAGATTTAGATAAAAAACTAAAATTTTCTTGAAAGACATAAAACACAACCTGATTTAATGTAAAGAGAAAACATGTTTCTGAATGGAAATATGAGTATTGGAAATGTATTAAAAGTTCCTGAAATAACCGTGAGGTCAGTAAAATTTCCGTAAGAATCCTAACAGAATCTTTTTTTTTTTTCTTAAGATTTTATTTATTTATTTGACAGAGAGAGCACAAACAGAGGAAACGGCAGGCAGAGGGAGAGAAAGAAGCAGACCCCCGTTGAGCACAGAGCCTGATGTGGGGCTCGATCCCAGGACCCTGAGACCATGACCTGAGCTGAAGGCAGAGACTTAACCCTCTGAGCCACCCAGGCCCCCTAACAGAACCTTTTTTAAAAAAGGAAGGTGGCTTAGATTTCATTCTGAAGTTCATTTAGAAAAAAAGTTAAGAAAACAGGAAAAATTGTGGGGGATTTATGAGATACCAGAATAAATTACAAGCTACTATTAAACTGTGGATTTCACATGAATGAGCAATTACAAGTACAGATATGAATTTAGAAAAGGTAGCATTTTAAAGGAAGTGGGAAAAGAAAATGCTCTTTAAAAACAGAGTTGGGGGCGCCTGGGTGGCTCAGTGGGTTAAGCCGCTGCCTTCGGCTCAGGTCATGATCTCAGGGTCCTGGGATCGAGTCCCACATCGGGCTCTCTGCTCAGCAGGGAGCCTGCTTCCTCCTCTCTCTCTGCCTGCCTCTCTGCCTACTTGTGATCTCTGTCTGTCAAATAAATAAATAAAATCTTAAAAAAAAAAATTAAAAAAAAAATTAAAAAAAAATAAAAATAAAAACAGAGTTGGGACAGCCACTCATTGAAGAAAAAATCAGTTTGATTTCTATTTTATTTTATATACAAAAAAAAAATTCTAAATGGAATAACAATCTATAGGCAAAACTCAAACCCAAGAAACATTTGTGTTAAATAGAAGTTTTCCAGTTAAAACTGTTGACTATACACATTTGATCCCCCCTCCCTCTTGAAATGACAGTAGAGGAATAGAAAGTTACACATAAGGACATAGAGAACAAGACAGAAAACCATGGTTAAGTGATGTCAATAACCTGTGGAAGACAGAGTAGATATAATAGTGACTCAGAGTGGAAGGATATAATCTAAAGTAAAGCTTCTGAACCTAGGAACTACTGATATTTGGGGCCAGATAATCCTTGGTTGTGGGGGGCTGACCTGTGCGTTGCACACTGTAGGAGTGTTTAGCAGCATCCCAGTCTGTTGGGTAGGGAAGGTGCTCTAGTAGTATTTCTAAGTATGAAAAGCATCTTTTCCTCTACTTGTGTCAACTGCAAATTCTCCAGGTATTGCCAGAACTGACCCCAGTTGAGGAACACTGATCTAAAGTGACCACAGTTAGCATATAGCTGATCTGCCCTGAAGAAACTCAGCACATGAAGGCACCAAGTGGTGGGCTGGGGTCAAGAGCAGAACAAGGAGACTGGCCGAAAATCTATAATGGGAGCATCACACCCCAGAGTGCTCCTACCTTTTTCTAGAAAGTTCTCTTGGAAACCAAAAATATAACTAAATTTTAAAATGAATCAATAGAAAAGTTAGAAGATAAAGTTGAGGAAATCTCCCAGAAAGAACAAAAAGCCAAAGAGAAAATAAGGGAGAAAGGATAAGAACCTCAGATCTTTTTAGGAGGTCGAAAACCAACTAATAGAAATTCCAGAGGGGTGCCTGGCTGGCTCAGTAGGTAGAGCATGTGACTCTTGATTTCAGGGTCATGAATTCAAGCCCCATGCTGAGTGTACGGCTTACTTTAAAAAAAAAAAAGCGTGCCAGAGAGAGAAAAAATAGTACAGTAAACTTACACAAGAAATTGAAAACAAGAAGGATAAAACTCTAAAAGTTTTCAGAAATAAAAACATGTACAAAGTACTAGGATACAGAATAGCATCAGACATCTCAAAGAAAGTTGAGACAACGGGAGACAGTATTCAAAATTTTTAGTGAAAATAATTTTCTAATCTAGATTTCCATATACCAAGCCAAATCATAAATCAATTGTGAAATCTGAATAAAGGCATTTTCAGACATGAAGTGTAAAAAACCCTCCTCCCATGCACTCTTTTCCAGGAAACTGCTGAAGAAGGTGCTATACTAAAATGAAGGAAAGAAAACACGAGAATAAATATAGGAGAAAACAGAGAAATTAAGAGGAAGACATAGTTCACAACTGAAAACAACAGAACTGATTTGTTTGAGCATGTGGTAGAGATGTTGAAGCTTTTTTTTTTTTTTTTTTTTTAAGATTTTTTTTTTTTTTTTGACAAGACAGAGATCACAAGTAGGCAGCGGGGCAGGGGGGGGGGGGGGTGCGCTCCACGACCCTGGGCGATCTGAGCAAAGGCAGAGGCTTTAACCCACTGAACCACCCAGGCGCCCCAAGGTATTGGAGCTCTTGACAAAAATTAGAGACAGGTTTAATGAAAACAGAAAAGTAACAAAAAATAAAATGAAACAAAACAAAAGCAATTATTGATTCCAGGAAAAAGATCTGTAAGAGAAAAGGCAAGAGTAGTACTATCCCATCTGGCTGACCCATGGGCCACTAGAAATCATAATAATACACAGTCACTACTAAGGTAAGTGTAATATGCAGCAAAACTCTTTGAAGTAATAGTGGGAAGAAAAAGGGAAGAGTGCTAAGTTATCACCCAACATCACAGATATTCATTAAATCATCTTGAATCAATAAAGAAAGACAAGTTAGACGAAGCCGTTACAAGCACATTATTTAGAAACAGGGAGGTGAACACCAGGAGGAATTAGAACTGTAGGTAGTAGTTTTGGGGATAAAGAGGTGGGAAATGAAATAAAAAAAAAAAAGATTTTATTTATTTAATTTGACGGAGAGAGATCACAAGTAGGCAGAGCAGCAGGCGGGGGGCGGGGGGAAGCAGGCTCCCAGATGAGCAGAGAGCCCAATGTGGGGCTCGATCCCAGGACCCTGAGATCAGGACCTGAGCCAAAGGCAGAGGCTTAACCCACTGAGCCACCCAGGTGCCCTTTTTTTTTTTTGCATTAAAAATCTTTCAAAATTTCTTGGGATCTTGTACAAACAAGAATACATGTGTAATATATAGAACAAGGACAAAAGAACATTTATGTATCTATTAACAGGCTTAAGAGTATTACCTATTACTTGAACCTTGAAACTACTTGTGAGCAGTCTCCAATCACCAATCCTATCCCTCAAACCCTACCATAACCACCACTAGCATGGGTCTCGTGTTTCTCATTTCTCACTTTTTTGTTAGCATACGATATCTATATGAATCCCTAAATAATATACAGTTTAGGTCTGTATATTTTTGAACTCTACATAAGTAGAATCATACTGCATATTCTTTGACTCTGTATTTGTAAGATCCATGCATACTGATGTTTGCAGCTACTGTTCACTCATTTTCACTGCTCTGTAATATTTCACTTATGAATTATTACAATTTTATTTTCCCCCTAACTGATATCAAGATTGTTTCTCATTTTCTACTAGGGAGTTAAATATTTTAGGCTTTGTGAACCTTGTGGTCGACTGCCACCACTTTGTGGTAACATAAAAAGAGCCACAGACAATGCATAACAAATGAACATGGGTGTGTTCCAATATAAACTTTATTACAAAGACAAACTAGAGGCCAGATTTGGTCTGGGGGCCACAGTTTGCTGACCTCCAACCAGAGTTCTTATAGAAATGGATTTGCTGGCTTATAGAATATGCCTTTGCTAGGCAAGGCCAAATTATCCTCTAAAGAGATACCAGTTTGCACTTCCTGACCCTACATGTATTTGCTAAATTATGTGTTATAATTTGTTAATATATTTTTGTTATTTATTTATTTTAAAGACTTTATTTATTTATTTGACAGACAGAGATCACAAGTAGGCAGAGAGGCAGGCAGAGAGAGAGGAGGAAGCAGGCTCTCCAAGGAGCAGAGAGCCCGATGCGGAGCTTCATCCCAGAACCCTGGGATCATGATCCGAGCTGAAGGCAGAGGCTTTAACCCACTGAACCACCCAGGTGCCCCTATTTTTTTTTTTTTTTAAAGTAATCTCTACACCCAACCTGGGGCTTGAACCTACAACCCCGAAATAAAGAGTCACATGCTCTACTGACTGAGCCAGCCAGGCGCCCCTTTTTAATTTCTGATGCCCCGATGGATGTGAAGTGCTTTTTACTATGGTTTTAATCTGTATTTCCTCTATTACTGATGTAGAACACCTTCTTATATTTGTTAGCCATGTGTAATTTCTTCCGCCATGAAGTGTCAATTCATATTTTCTGTTGTTTTCTTAGGTTAAATGTATATAGCAAATCCTCTCAGTTAGTGGCCTGTTTTCTCAACTTATGGCAATTTTATGAACAAAGTTCTCGTCAGTGTAGTCCTAGTTATCTGTTTTCTTTCATTTGTGTTTAGGAGCTTACAATCTGGCAGCGGACACTTGCTACCTGTGTGATGTTAGGTAAATTTCACCCTGCCTCAGTTTCCTTATGCATGAAATAAGGATAATATTAGCATTTACTTCATCTGATTGTTATCAGAATTAAAATCATATAAAATGTTGAGAAAGTGCCTGAACAAAGTAAATGCTATATAAATTGCTACTATTATTATTTCCCCAAGGTAAAAAAGATTTTCTCCTGCTGGACATGGAGCCCAATACAGGGTATGAACACACGACCTGAGATCAAGACCTGATCTGGGATCACGAGTCGGACCTTTAACCACTGAGCCACCCAGGTGCCCTATCTCCTCTATTTTCTTTAAAAACCTGTGGCTATTTCTTGAACATTCAAGGTTGCAACTGATTTTTGGGTATGGTATATTTGAAGTAGGATGTAATTCCTTCTTAATTTACATATACATACATATACATACACATGAATAGCCAATTGTCCCAGAAATAATTATTGAGTAATCCTTTCTTTTCCCATTGATTTGAGTTCTTGACAGATCAAGTTTCCGTATGTTTGTGGTTTTGTGGGTTTGCACTCCACTGGATTTTATCATTGTCCTTTAATCCTTGTGAACTACCACTATATTAATTGCTAACTCTAAAGCTCTCATACTTGGTAGGTTAAGTTCTATACCATGCTCTCCTTTAAAATTTCTTTGGGATTCTTAGCTCTGTTTCCATGTAAAATTTAAAATCCACGGTCAATTTACATACACACACACCCTATCTTGGAATTCCAGCTGGAACTACATCAATTCTATATAGATCAATTTGGGGAGAATTTATATTCTTCTTATAAATATAATGTCTGTCACCTTTTTAAAAAACCTGATATATCTCTTCACTTATTTAGGTCTTCTTTAATGTCTTTCATTAAGTTTGTATCATATTTTCTTTGAAGATCCAGCAAATACATACAGAAGAATCTCATATTGCTTATTTCTATTAAAATGGTTTAGATTTTTTTTCCTGTTCTTTGCAATCTGTTATACTTCTAGCATTCATTGTGCATTCTGAATCAGAGAATCCTGTGTTTTTATAATACTTAGAAAATTAACAGTCATTTTATTTTCAAATACTGCCTCTCTCACACATTCTATTACATTCTTCTAGAATTTTGAGTAAATATTTTAGACTTTCTCACTTTATTCTCTAAGGCTTTAACTTATTTTACATTTCCTACATCCTAAGTCTCTTTCCAATGACTTCTAGTACCTTAGATATATTTTTTATATTTTTCAGTTCATTAATTTTCACTTTCAGCTTCTGCACAAGCTGGACCCTTCTACCTGAAATAATTAAAAATTGGACAATGTACATGAAACAATGGTTTTCAAGACACTGAGCATCAGGCAGTGATGGACAGTGACCCCTGAGGGACAAGAAACCAATGAGATGAGCTCTACAATTGCTCCAGCTTCCTGCTTCAAGAAGTTCTAGGCTGTGGCACAGGGGAAGGAGCTCAGGTGAAGTCTGGTGGTTCCCCTAAGTTCAGAAGACGCAACTGAGAGCCAACAGAGGCCAAGGCAGTTTGGATTTGCAGAGCAGACACTAGAAGAGAGCTGCACAAACAAGAGCTCCAGAGATCTACAAATGGTGCCAGAGGAAGTTACCTAAGGCCAGAGAAACAACCAATAGAAAGGTAAAGGGAAAAATACTCAAGGCTCATGTAGGCCAGGAGTAATTCCTGTCCAATCAGTCATTTGAATACCTCATAATTCATGGGGCAATAGATAGTGTACTCAAAACAGTTCTGTCCCAGTAATGAAACAGATTAGTCCAGGACTACATGCTACTCTGATGCCACCTAATTAAGTTTAAAAGCAAAACTGGAAGGGTTCAAGCTATTCCCCTCTGACTTGATACTTGTTCTGTATCTCAGAACAAATCTCAAGAGTATTTATAGGGATACAAGCTACCCAGCAACCAAGAAGGTAAAATTCACAATGTATGAAATCCAAAATTACCAGGCATGTAAAGAATCAGAAAAATATAACCCATGATGAGGAGGACTAAAAAAAAAAAAAAAAAAAACAAAACCAAAGTTGATAGAAACAAATGACAGTATTCATAGACATGGTAAATAAAAACACTGAAGACACAGTAAAGGAAACTAGCCAAAATGAAACACCAAGAAAAAAAATGACTCAGTATTCATAACAATTTGATTAAAAAATTCTATCTCTAGAGAAAGCAATGAGGAATGAAAATGAATTTCATTTTTTCCTCTATGTTTGTATTGCTTTTTGAACAAGAACAAAACAACAATAACTAACACCTGCTGAGGGCCTTCAACATGCCAGCAGCTCTTCTAAGTTCTTGACATGTACTAACTTGCTTAATCTTAACAAAAACTTAAGAGGTACTACCATCATTCTGTTTTACAAATAAAGAAACTGAGGGATGGGAAAGTTTGAGTAGCTCGTCTATAGGAATAGGTGACAGAGAAGGATATGAACTCAAGTAGTCAGCCTTCAGAGTATATACTTTTTTTTTAAGTTTATTATATTTTATTTTATTTTATTTTATTTGACAGGCAGAGATCACAAGCAGGCAGAAAGGCAGGCAGAGAGAGAGGATGGGAAGCAGGCTTCCCACGGAGCAGAGAGCCTGATGCGGGGCTCAATCCCAGGACCCTGGGATCATGACCTGACCGGAAGGCAGAGGCTTAACCCACTGAGCCACCCAGGCGCCCCCAGAGTATATACTTCTAACAAGTGTTACACAGCATCTCTAGCATACTATTTTGTAATTTTGAAAACACAGATCATATTGAAAATAATTGAATAATTAAAATAATTTAATGAATAATTAAAAGTTATTCATGTAACACAATTTACCCCAAATCTAGTTTGATAAATTACCTGATGGTTAATACATGTCAAATGTTCAATAGTTTTCTCTAATTTTGATTTTTCAAAAATACTCATTTCCTGGAGATTCTGAAAAAAGAATTTTATGGAAGGTGATTATTTACAGCAGATAACGGAACAAAATAACTAAGTAACAGAAGACTACAATACTATTCTGTTTGTCTTTTTAATAATATGGAAATGATTTGGAAAGAAAATCATTGGACATTTTACAATAATGATGTTTTTGGTTGAAAAAAAAAAAAGGACAAGAGTGTCTTATCCTTTATATATTACTTTCATGTGTGATTGTAATAGAAGACACAGAATGGCATGGATTTGTTTTTAAAGATTTATAAAGATCAATCCATTTATAAAAGGAAAAAACCCAGCAGGTTAAGTCTGATCTGATCAGGAGTATGCCCTCATG
Source organism: Mustela nigripes (assembly GCF_022355385.1). Lineage (NCBI taxonomy): Eukaryota > Metazoa > Chordata > Mammalia > Carnivora > Mustelidae > Mustela > Mustela nigripes. The sequence continues at coordinate 247,099,701 of NC_081557.1, read as the reverse complement.
AGAGATGGCAGAGGAATACAGAGCAAAGAAGAAATAATGAGATCACAAAGACACGGAAAAGAATCCTACAGGGCCAAGCAAGAGATCAGAATTTCAAGAATAGGGTGGTCAACAGTGTAAACACAAGTGCTATTTCTTTGGTTAGGTTATGTTACCCAACAGTTGCTGATGCTAAGTGGGGGACAAATGATACAAGTTGGTATCCTCTGAAAATTTTTTAGCGCACATTCATACTTCTATCCATGTTATTCATTAAAAACAAATCAATAAAGATACCTGGCCACTTGAATTATATATCTGGTTGGAAGAGTCTCTGTGCTGTGTGCATTTTTATTAAATCATTCAACCAGCATTGAGTATATACTACATACCAAGAACCCAGCAAGGCATTAGGAATACACAGTGAGTAAAATGGATAAAGTCTCTGACATCAGTAATTAAAGCCTAGTAGAAAAGACAAACCTTAAACAATACTATACTATAATATATACCATGAATATTCTGCTAGGAAAATGAACTTTATGGCAATATACTGGAAGGGAATCTAGAGTCTTTGGTTCATTTCCTGTGTGAGGAAACGATGTCTAACCTGACTCTAAAGGATGAATAGGAATTAGCCAGGTAAAAGTACTGTAAGGGATGAAAGACTTTTCAATAGCCTCTGCAGAAAATTGGGGGCAAGAAAAAGTCCATTAAGCTTGGAGTTGAGAAAATGAGATGTGGGAAATGGGGGAGAAGAGTTTGGGGAAAAGAAGCTAGACCCTGAAGTAGGCAAAAGCCAATCACTGAAGTCTTTGAAAACAATTCATAGATTTTATTTTTAAAAAGATTTATTTATTTGTGAGAGAGAGAGAGAGAGAGAGCGTGCACACACTCATGCACAAGCAGGGGGAATGGCAGGCAGAGGGAGAAGCAGCCTCCTCACTGCACAGGGAGCCTGATGTGGGACTCGATCCCAAGACTCTGGGATCATGACCTGAGCCAAAGGCAGAAGCTTAACCGACAGAGCCACCCATTTATCTCCAGTTCAGATTTTAAATCTGATCAGATTTATATCTCTGAAAGATGACTCTGTCTTCAGGGTCAAATACATATTTAAGAGGCTGCTGATATACGAAGGCAGCTGGGAGAGAATAACGGCCAGCATGGGATGGCAGCAGGGGAGCAGAACGAAGTACACAGATTCTAAAGAAAACTACTGTGAGCTCAGGAGCCAGACTCCGACTCACTTCACAGTTAGGTGATCTCAGGCAGATTACTAAACTCTGTAACTTAGAGACCACATCTGTAAGCATTAGCTATTTGAAAAGGCAATTGTGAAGATTTACTGAAGTAGCCATGTAAAAAGCACTTAGAACAGAGCCTCCTGCATGAAAAGAGCTTAATAAGTGTTAAATATTATTTAAGAGGTAGCACACATGGGACTTGATTAGTTGAGAGAAAAAAGCTTTACAGGAGAGTGGAGTCAGTGATGATGGCTGGTTTGACAACTGGGTAGATAGCTGAATAACAGGAAATTACTTAAGAATTGAGAGGATTAATTTAGTTTTTAAGTAAAAGACCTACTGTAAACTCATAAATCTTGCCTTCTACATTCTAGAAAGATTCTGGTAATATGAATATCACTTTTTCTGAGCTTTCACTACTACTGCTTTTTAAAATCCCATTTCTACATTCCTTGGTCTTTTTAACAAATATGGAAAGGAATAAATCAGCGGCTTGTGCTAAAAGCTGCCATATTGCACAGAAATTTTCCATTTGGTAATTTTAACACTTATTTTTAGGAGAAAGTACATTCTGGCCGGCAGTTTTCCAAAAGATCCCAATTAAAAATATTCTGTTGGGGTAAAATTTTAACTGAAAATGTAAGACATAAAGACTACCCTTATAATGCTTACATGTTCTTATTCCTAACTTGAGCTCCTAATTTCTATGCATTAATTCAATAATACTCTTTGGAAGTAAACTACGGAATCCATAATAGTAACAATAATAGCTAATGCTGAGCTCTTATAATGTTCCAAGTACTATTAAGCGCTTTATGTGCATTCACACTTTTTTTTTGGAGATGATAAAAGAAAATATAACATACTGCCCCTAAATAGGTCACCAAAAGCACAAGCAGCAAAAGAAAAAAAAATACATAAATTGGACTTTATTGAAATTAAAACCTCTTGTGCTTTAAAGGATACCATTAAGGAAATGAAAAGGGAACTCACAGAATGGGGGAAAGTATTTGTAAATCATGTATCTGATAAGGAGCTTGTATCAGGAATATATAAAACATTCTTACAGCTCAGTAACAATGGGCAATAACCCAATGTAAACATGGGCAAAGGATGTGAGTAGACATTTCTCCAAAGACATACAAATGGCCAAATAAGCACATGAAAAGATGCCTGATGCCATTAGCCATCAAGGAAATGCAAATCAAGACCACAGTGGGTACTACTTCATACCCACCAGCATGATGGTAATAAAGAAGACAGATAGTAAGCGTTAGTGAGGATGTGGAGGAATTAGAACACTTATACACTGCTGGTGAGAATATAAATGGTACAGGTGATTTAGAAAACAGCCTGGCAGTTGCTCAAATGCTTTGGTTATCATATGAACCTAGGTATATACCCAAGATAAATGAAAACCTACATCAACAAAAAGTTATACATGAATGTTCACAGCATCATTTTTCATAATAGTCAAAGTAAAAACCACATAAATGAAAATGAAAATTTCCTGTCTATCCATACAGTGGATGTTATTCTACAATAAAAAGGAATAAAGTATTGATACATACTACATGGATGAATTTGAAAACATTATGCAAAGTGAGAGAAGCCAGAGGTAAAAAACCTCATACTAAGCGATTCAATTATATGAAATGTTCGGAGTAGGCAAATCTGTAGAGACAGAAAGTAGCTTTGTGGTTGCCTAGGCCCAAGGAGGCCAAGGTAAAATGGAGAACCGCTGCTAACAGGTTTTCAGGGTTTCTTTTCGAGGTCATAAAAATGCTCTAAAATTGATTGTGGTGACAGGGTGAACAAGTCCGGGAATATATTAAAAATCACTGAACTGTAAACTTCAAATGGGTGAACTGAATGGTATGTGAACAACTTAGTCAAGTTGTTTTACATTAAAAAAAAAAAAAAAAGATAATGTTCCTCCACACGAGGAAGGAATTTCCTATTGTGAGACCTGAGGTCAGTAATTTTCTCTAAACCAGATAATAAGTAGTTTAGGGTTTGTCGGCCAGTTTCTGCTGCAAATACTCAATTCTGCCACTGCAGCAGGACAAGCCACAGTACACAAATGAGCATGGTATTCCAGTAATGACCAACGATGTAATTTGAATTTCATAGTTTTCATGTGTCATGAAATATTCTTCTTTCCATATTTTTTCAATGACTTAAAAATGCAAAAACCATTTTTAGCACATGGTCATGCAGAAACAATGGTCTGGATTTGGTTCCTGTGTCACTGTTAGCCCACCCCTTGACCTAGCTGTACATTCTAAACAGTCACTTCACAGGAAAACATAAAGACCTCCCTTTTCCCTATAAACAACCTTTCAAAAATAAGTTGATCTTATTACTTACTTTTAACTTTTCTTTTAAAGCTTCTTTTTCTGACATAATCCTTCTTAAGTCAGATAACGCAACTTCTTTTTCTTTTTCCATAAGACTTACGATATTATGGGAGATTGTGGTTTGGGTAGACTCTTGTCTTAGTGCATGTAACTGTTCCTGAGCCTTAAAGAATTAAAAAATATAAATAAAAAACACTTTGGATATGCTCCAAAGGTGAAAAAATGGCAAACTAAACTGCTACGTTTGCTCTCTTCTCAAATCTCAACAAAATGATTAAAATAACAACAACAACAAAATCCCAAAAGACAAAGATACTACGGGGAAATGCCAGCTACAAAATTTTGGAAACCAGACAGCAGATGGACAATTAGTGACTAAGCAGACCCAAGAAGCTGAAATCCAAGCCAATAGGGGGAAAGTCCAGAAATGAATCAATTTGCAAATGCAGATTCCAAAGTCTCCAAAAGTAAAAACAGCCTTTTCAACTTGACCTTTTAATTTACATGGTCTTCTCCCTCCCTCAAAGTAGCACTAGAACTTCATGGGAAATTGGTATGGAACAAATTTAGACACTTTGCTCTGCTCATATGCACCTTGTTCTCTGACAACTGAGGCTTTGTAACTGTACCAAGCTGTATCAATTCTCTCTTCCCTAAGTTTTTTAAAACTAGAGGCTAAGTCCTTAATATCCAATATATCCAAATTATGGGTGCTACCCACTGTTTGATAGATTCCTAACATGTCTGAATCCAAATGATAAATTTAGCTCAGAGTCAGGCTAGGACCTGTTCCAGGTAGCTTTAGAAGTAGGAGATTATCTCTAACAGATTCAACACACAGATAGACTAGAAGAGAGGAAGAATATATACAGAAAAAATAATACAAGTCTCTGCTTTGGGAACAGGACAATAGAAACTACTACTGTACTTAGTTCTAATTATGAAGGAATATAACAAGGTCCATATATAACAGTAATTTAAAAGATTTATACTGGTTCCCTTTAGTTACTTATTCTATATAATCTGTTGCCTTAATTAATTTCTTACTTCATTATATAAGACACTTAGTTTATCTCTTTCTGCTGTCAATAATTTAACATTGGACTGTATATCCTCCATATGTTTTTCAAATCTTTCCAGCATACGCTGCAGTTCATCTCTTTCTCTTGTGATCAGATGAATTTCTGAGTTGTAATCACCCTGAAACACAATTTAAAAACAAGTTATCATTTGTTATAATTATCACCATATGGTTGTTTCAGGATGTTGGTAATGACAGTGACTGAATAATGTTAACAGACATACAAAACGCAATTTTTTATCCGTAATGAGAGCAGCAGAATAGAGTGCAGGCAGGATTGGAGCAAATGTCTGGTCTTCAAATGCCCAAGATGGGACTCTCCACCCTGCTCGCCCCCCTGCCAATGATACCACTTGATCAGATCCTGTCACACGCTTCCAACTGTCCTTTCCCTGGAGTTGTTTATAATGCTAGTAACTGAAGTGTAATCCCCAGAGCAGAAGCATCAGCAGCATGTAGGAACTTGTTACACATGCAAGTTGGTGGGCCCACACCAGACATACTAAATCGGAAACTGTGGGCCTAGGGCCAGTAACCACGGGTTATCAAACCCTCCAGGTGATTCTCATGCATGCAAATTTTGGGGAACCACTAGTTTACAACCCTCTCCAGGGAAGGGACTAGGACGATATCGTGTGCCTGCTCACCCAATGCAAGTAACTATTATAGCCTAACACAGTCTTCAGTGTTTTCTGAATGAATCTAAGATCAATTTCCCAGCCACACTAACCTCCCACAACCATCCCAGCCCCAACCTATGTGAAGTCTATTTTTACAATGAGATATAAATATTTCTACCAGGCAGTATTCACTAAGGATGTTCACCAAATAAGCAAATACTTCCAACATTTCTAAGATAGGATGATGCCTCTTATTTTAGTCCAATTCAAAAAACCCACTATCTTCACAACTATGTGGAAAATAAAGGTGATAAATGTAGACTTGAGATCTAAGGTATCTTTTTTTTTTTTTTTTTCCCCTTAAGAAAGCAAGCAAGCCAGAGAGCAGGGGAGTAGGAGAATCTTAAGCAGGTTCCACGCCCAGCATGAGCTTGATGCAGGGCTTGATCTCACAACCCTGAGGGGATACGTTATCTTAATATTAAAGTACTAAATGCAGAAGCCCCAGGAAGAGATAATCTGGCACACTGGAAAGCATCCTGATATATGTTATTCACTACCTACTGTGCACATAACCATGTCTAATATAAAATTGGTATCTGTGAGGTACCCCTAATTTGCCACTTGGAAGTAAGTTATCTTCTTGGTTAAACAAGCAAAATCAAAGCATAATGGATGAGATCAGTTATCTGGACACCTTAAAGGATATTTTATAGGACAAAAGCAGATTAGAGTTTGAGGACTTAATTAAGGCTTAGATAACTATAAAAGAAAATCTATAACTTAACTCTATCTACATAAAAATATCTTACAAAAAGGAGGTGGTTTGCATAGATTTTAGAAAAGAAGAATTCAGTGAATAAAGACTTGACAGTCCTGCAGATGTGGTAATTGAGCACTGGAACAAAGCAGTGCTGAGCCCTGTACTGTCCCACTGCACTGGGGTCACAGATGGGGCCATGGCTGGCAAAATTCAGCAGGTGAGGGCAAAACCCCAGAACTGGTGAGGGGCTCCTGAGTTCTGGGCTTGGCAAAAGGGCCAATGCTGGGGCGCCTGGGTGGCCAAGTGGGTTAAAGCCTCTGCCTTCTGCTCAGGTCATGATCCCAGGGTCCTGGGATCGAGCCCCACGTCGGGCTCTCTGCTCAGCAGGGAGCCTGCTTCCCTTCCTCTCTGTCTTCCTGCCTCTCTGCCTAATTGTGATCTCTGTCTGTCAAATAAATAAATAAAATCCTACAAAAAAAAAAAAAGTGTCACTGCTCATCCAGCTTCTTGCCCAGAGCTAAGCTGAGGACCTGGGGTGGGGTGGGAGCCGGGGGTCTGCACTGGGGGTCTGGTTATAAATAAGGTTGGGACGAAAAAAAAAAAAAGATCTGATAGTCTTTTTTTTTTTTTTTTTTTAAAGATTTTATTTATTTGTCAGAGAGAGAGAGGGAAAGAGCGAGCACAGGCAGACAGAGTGGCAGGCAGAGACAGAGGCTCCTGCCAAGCAAGGAGCCTGATGTGGGACTCAATCCCAGGACGCTGGGATCATGACCTGAGCCGAAGGCAGCTGCTTAACTAACTGAGCCACCCAGGCGTCCCTGATAGTCTATTTTCATTACTGTCTAGGTCTCAGCTTAAAAGACTAGTCTTCTGACTCTTCAATCGAATTTCGATCTCCCTCTTTGTATTCTTAGAGCTCTGAAACCTTGTATCTTTTTTTCCACTAACACTATAAGTGAGCTTATAAAGTTATTAACATAATTAGTTGTTTAATATACATCTTTACCACTAAAATGTGAGTTCAATGAGAGACACGCTAGGTATATTGTCTGACCACACCTTCAGTGCCTAGCATGGTACCTAAAACGAATGAATTCTCCAACATTACTGACTGGCCTTTTTAAGCAGGAACTCTAGATCTTTTCTAAATATATCTTGTATAGACATAAATATGTAGATATTTATATTTGTGTTCATATGTAGTTGTTAATAATTCCCTTTTACCATTCCATTGTTACACACACACACACAGGCTCATGCACATACATGCATGACACTAAAGGCTACAAGTACAGCAACTATGTCTTCTTTATGTCACACCCAGTGCCTCATTCAGAGCAGGCACTCAGTAAGCCCCTATTGAATTGAATGTAACTTTCTACCTAGACGTGATGTGCTTTGAACCAACAAACAACAAGGGAATGAAATATTTACTAGGAACCAGGTATGATGCTGGGCCCTTATTATCTCATGTAACCTTGGAAACAGGGGTTTCATGAAGTGAGGTAACTTGTCCAAGGTCATAAAGGCAGTTTGTGTCTTCAACTCCAAAGCCCTTTCTACTCCACTATACTTGAAACTCACAATTGGAACCGTAGTGAATACAAGCACAATGAGAAAGGAGGCAGTGCTCACCCTACACAGACCGTAGAAAATCAATGGGTATATTTTTGACAAAGATCATTGATATTAAAAATACCAATATTTTTTTCTGAGTTACTGCAATCCTAAGAAACTGTGCCTAAGTTTGCCATAAAGCAGGATTTGAAAACTCACAGTGTGTACCAAATCCAGTTTTAGAAGACTTTGTTGTTTGCTATGTAGCTTCTAAACATGTTTGAAATATCCAAGTTTAGATGCAGGTGCACTCTAGTGCCCAGAACTCCACCCATTTTACTCTCTACCCATTCCACTCACAGACACACCTTCCCTGCCATTCTTGCAACTTATTGGAACTCTAAAGTGCTCTGAACACTCCACCTTTCTAAACTTTAGAAAAGATTAAACTAATCAACCATTTTATGGAAGATTCTCCTCTGCAATGAAGGTGATCAATTCAGTGATTCATTTTTTCTGAGTCCTAAGTATGTATGGGGCTTAAAAACAATTCAGTAACACATAAATTAACGTATACCGCATTGCCCCACCAATTCATTCCACTTTTAACAGATAACACAGTGTAGTGTTTTTGCTAACACCTTTAAGTCAAATTCAGCCATTAGCCAATGACATTAAAAAACAGTCCAATGGGAAAACAACCCCACACCATTTGACAATGGGCACAGGATCTTCAGGAAAAAGATGATGAAACTGGTCAAATCAGCCAAGTCTGAATTATTTTTAACCTATTATCTTCACGTCTATGTCAGTGACTTGATATTTTTAAACATCTGAAATTAAATGTTTTGAGTTTTAATTTTACTTCCAACTTCCCCTCATTTTATCTAGTGTGTAGATAATTTTAGAGTCATAAGCCTCCAGGACTCCTATTGTTCTGAAGCTTGAAAAAGAAAAAAAAAAGAAACAAGAAAAACCTGAATGAAGAGTTTAAATGATATTCATAAAACATTGAAAATAATGAAGACCTAAAATAGATACATGATTTTAATCACTCATGAAATATGGTTACCTTTACCTAATATACATCTTTAGACTATCAACTTATAAACGTGCTGGACCTGCCCTGCACTCACTTCCACACTCTACCTGCTTCTGTTGCTTGGTCAACAAGGATGATGTCTGGTGTGCACAGTGTGACCCGCCTTTCTGACTGGTCCAAGGCTGGGCACAGCAAGAAGCCATGTTGTCTGCCATGTGGATGAAGCCACACTGCTTTGAGAGAGAAAAGGCAGCTGATACCAAGAGTAAAGGATAGAAAGAAAGGAAACGTCCAGTAGCATGAATTAGTGGTTCCAGTTTCTGGAAGCCCAGATGTCCCTCTACTTACCCTATACACGTAATGAGCTACTCATCTTTCCTTAATTTCCAAAAATCAGTATGTTGTTATCTGTTCTTAAGTGGTTTTCCTAATAAATGCAATGTCTCTACAGTATAGGTCATGTAAAAAAAAACAAAAATCAGGGCGCCTGGGTGGCTCAGTGGGTTAAGCCGCTGCCTTCGGCTCAGGTCATGATCTCGGGGTCCTGGGATCGAGTCCCGCATCGGGCTCTCTGCTCAGTGGGGAGCCTGCTTCCTCCTCTCTCTCTCTCTCTGCCTGCCTCTCTGCCTACTTGTGATCTCTCTCTGTCAAATAAATAAATAAAATCTTTAAAAAAAAAAATCAAAATTAAGAAAAACCTTTTTTTTTTTGAGGTTGTGAGTGAGTGCACACGCCTGCATATGTGAGCGAGGGGGAGGGGCAAAGGGAGAAAGAGAAAGAATCTTAAGCGGGCTCCAAGCCCAGTGAGGAGCCGGACTCTTGGTTTAATTTCATGACCCTGAGATCATGACGTGAGCCTTTCGAAATCAAGTCTGACAATGGGTAACCGACTGAGCCACCCAGGTACACCACCCCTCCGCTTTTAAGTAGGCTCCATATCCAGCACAGAGCCCACCACAGGGCTTGAACTCATGACTCTGAAATCAAGACCTGAACTGAGATCAAGACTCAGATGTTTAAATGAATGAGCCATCCAGGGGCCCCAAGAAAAACTTTTAAAAAACAAATACGAATAAAGTTATATTTAATATAATCATCGTGCCAGAAAAGTTTTTTCATAAAGATACACTCTTGATTATCGATCATCCTTAAAAAGAGATATTACCTTTTCTAGTGTTTTAAATATTGGAATTTTTTCCCGTGTAGAGTAATTTATAGAGCAAGATCTTCGCTGTATTATATGTTGGAGTTTTTCTAGCTCTTTCTTATAATAGTCTCGTTCTTCTTCTATACCTTTCAGAAATGTATCTAAACGAGAGGGTGACTTGTCTCGACGTTTTATTCCATGTTCTAGCCTCATCCTTTCAAGTTCCAGAGTAAGTTCTCTTTCTGTAAATTAATTAAATAGTAAAAGTATTGCATATAAATTATACAATTAGCCAAATAAGTTTTAGAATACAAGCTACTAAAAATCATTAACTTTTGTACATCATCTATCACTGGCTGATATCAAAGAGATAAATATTGAGAAAAATGAGGAAAAAGAGCACAAATTACTTTGAAAGTTTAAATAAAATCTAGTAAGTCAAAGTCCTCCTACTTTTGTCCTGTCACAAGGATGGTACCATTTAGTACTATAAAATGAATAAACTATCACATGGTACTTACTTTCTGGTCACCTGAAAATGCATTAAAAGAAAATTTATCTATAAGCAATTAATCATAATATGCATGACTTTTAACATTAAGCTTGAATTTAATACAGTTTTACACAAAGAGATCAAAACAACTCATCTTTCTCCAAAAAAGTACAACTCTTAACTTTTACAACAAAATTTACCTTTTCTTGAGTCAAAGTAGCCTAATACTGGTAATTCCACATAGTTCAATCTAACTTATCTCTGAGGCATGAAGTGATTTTCAAAACATATTCTGATTCACTCTCCTCTCTTCTTTCATTCATTTGATAGGTATTTATGGAGGATTTACTCTATGCCCAGCTCTAGCTAAGAATACAAGTATGAAAAATATAGCTAAGGTCAAACAATTATTCTAACCGTGTAGAAGGATAAAATCTACAAAAGAATAACATGTAATGCAATCTGGAGGATGAACTGACAAATTTATCCCAAGGAATGACCGGAGAGGTAAGAAGAAAGACGAGTGGGAAGGAATGGGCTATTGGGGTAAATGCTAAGAAGTCAAATAAATGAATGAATGGAAAGTATCCACCACATTGAGCAAAATGGGGATGAGGGAAGCCCTTCCAAGAGCAGCTCAGGTGGGGATGGAAGCCAGCTGGAGTGGACTGAGGAGGTAAAAGGTACTAGTGATCAAGCAGAAACAGCAAGGGTAGATGACCTTTCAAGCTGTTAAAACCCTGGAAAAGAGAAAAGGACAGCTGGAGGGGAATGGGTCAAAGTTTTTGTTATAGAATGGGAAAAGGGTAAGCATGGTTTGTTGTTGTGTTGTTTAAATTTCAGATAGCAAACAGTGTGATATTAGTTTCAGCTATACGATACAGAGATTCAACACCTTCATACATTACCCGGCGCTCATCACAAGTGCACTCCTTAATTCCCATCACCCATTTCACCCATCCCCCCCAACCTACCTCCCCTCTGGTAACTATCGCTTCGTTCTCTAGAGTTAAGAGTCCATTTCTTTCCCCCCCCCTCCTTTTTTTTAAAAGATTTTATTTTAAAGTAATCTCTACACCCAATACGGGGTTCAAACTCACAACTCTGAGATCAAGGGCTGCATGCTCTTCCAACTGAGGCAGCCACGTGCCCCAAGCGTTTATTTCTTTGTTTGCCTCTTTTTTTTTCTCTTTGCTCATTTGTTTTCTTAAATTCCACATAAGAGCATGGTCTCTGGGTGGCTCAGTTGGTTGGGTGTCTGCCTTTGACTCAGGTCATGATCCCAAAGTCCTAGGACTGGGTCCTGGATTGGTCTCCCGACTCAACAGGGAGTCTAGTTCTCCCTCTTCCTTCTACTCCTCCCTCCTGCTCATACTCTCTCTCTCAAGTAAATAAAATCTTTACAAGAAAATCCCACATGAGTGAAATCATATATTTGTCTTTTTCTGACTTATTTCACTTAGCGTAATACTCAATTTCACTTGGCTTAATAGCTCCATCCATGTTGCTGTAAATGGCGAGATTTCATTTTTTTTAATGGCTAATATTCCATTGTATACATATACACCACATCTTTTTTTTTAAGATTTCATTTACTTATTTGTCAGAGAGAGAGAGAGCTCACAAGCATGGGAAGCAGCAGGCAGAGGGAGAAGCAGGCTCCCCACTGAGCAAGGAACCTGATGTGGGACTTGATCCAAGGACTCTGGGATCATGACCTGAGCTGAAGGCAGGCACTTAACTGACTGAACCACCCAGGCATCCCACCACATCTTCCTTATCCACTCTTTTAATTGATAGACACTCGGTTGTTTCCATAACTTGGCTATTGTAGCTAATGCTGCTTTAACATCAGGATGCATGTATACCTTTGAATTAGTATTTTGTGTTCTCTGGGTAAATACCTATTAGTGTGATTGATGAATTATAGGGTAGTTCTATTTTTACATTTTTGAGGAAGCTCCATACTGTTTTCCCCATTGGCTGCATCAGTTTGCATTCCCATCAACAGTATAAGAGTGCTCCCCTTTCTCTGCATCCTTGCCAACACCTTTTGTTTCTTGTGTTGTTGATTTTAGCCACTCTGACAGGTGTGAGGTGATATCTCACTATAGTTTTGATTTGCATTTTCCTGATGGTAACCGATGATGAGCAGCTTTTCATGTATCTATTGGCCACCTGTAGGTCCATTCATGTCTTCTACCCATTTTTTTTACTGGATTATTTGTTTTTCCGGTGCTGAGTTTTATTAAGTTCTTTATATATTTTGGATACTAATCCTTTATCAGGTATATCATTCGCAAATATCTTCTCCTTTTCTGTAGGTGCCTTTTAGTTTTGTTGATTGTTTTCTTTGCTGCGTAAAAGCTTTTTATTTTGATGTAGTCCCAATAGTTTATTTTTGCTTTTGTTTCCCTTGCCTCAAGAGACATATCAGGGTAAGTATGTTTAAATGCCAATGGACAAAAACAGTACAGACTTAAGTTAAAGAAAAGGGAGAATATGTAATGTTTTAAAACTAGGATAGGATCCAGAGAACAGATGGAGGCAGTGGCCTTTCCTAAGATGGACACACTTCCATAGTAACAGGAGGGAAGATAAATATGCACAGTTTAAGATCTTGGGATAGGAAACTGACAGAAGGCTTCCTTGAAGGCTTCCATTCTCTTAGGGAACCTGAAAATCGCCCACTCAGAATGGGAGGTGGAATGAGAGTCATAGGCTTATTAAGAATGTAAAACATTTGGAATGTTCCCAGCAAAGAGTAGGAGATCAAGTGATAAGAAATATAGAGTAAGATTTCCATACATCATTGAGAGTGCTCCTGAAGTTCAGGACCATCTAATTTACTGATATGTCTGGTGCACATGCAAGCAGTACTTAGTTGCTCATGTGCACGTGTGTAGAAGGTAAATATTTTGGTTGACCTGTGGTTGGATTTTTGGCACCCTACTGCAATTGCACCACAGAAAAACAGGGAGTTTCAGATATGAAAGATCACACTGAAATGATAGGCCATAACTAGGTATAAAGAAACTACACTGCAAACTTTTATACACAGGTCTAAGCACTTTAATGTATTAACCCATTTAATCCTCAGAAGAATGCTTTGGGTAGGTGCCATCATTAACTCCATAGACAGGGAAACTAAAGCATTAGAGAGGTTAAGTAATGTGCTCAAGTCATTGAGGCAGTAAGTGGAGAAGGGACCAAATAGATTATCCACATAGATGCTGAAGAGCCTAGGATACTGCCTCTTTTTAACATAGAACACTGGCTTTCTTTTACTTCTGAAGACACCTGGGAATTTGACAGCACCAGGCTTCTGCTCTTGCTGTTCCCTTTGCCTGGAAAAAATGGTTCCAAATCTTCATTTGGCTGGTGTCTTGTCTCTGAGATCTTGGGTCAATCTCTAGCACATCTCCCCCTAATTTTAATACCCTTTATCATCTAAAATTGGGCTTTTTCATTTATGTGCTACTAGTTTGTCTAGCTAGAACAAAGGCTCCACAAGAGCAGGGACTTTGTGTATTTTGTTTACCATCATATACCTTAGTACCCAAAACAGAGCCTGGCACACAACAGGCTCACATTTGTCGAATGAATGGATGAATTCTTACATGTTTCTTAAACTAACTCATTTAGGGCTGTTACCTAGCAGAAAGTTGCCCTACTGGGAGAAAGAGATAAAAAGAGAGAAAGAGAGAAAGAACACATGGAAATGTGTTCTTTCAATTAATACAAGTGCATCTCCTTATAAAGATTCTGCATTTCAAATTTTCACTATTTCCGAAGTTTTCCTTAGTCTTAATTAATTCTATTATCTGCATTGAAAAAGAATATACTTCTTTTGGAAAATATTCAAGCATTCCCTGTACCAACTAGTCATATAAAAATATAAAAGAATCCTATAAGGTTGCTGAAGGAGATTTTCCACCTATCTACAGCATCCAGTATGGTTTCTGGTATGTAATGAGCACTCTACAAATATTTATTGAATTTAAGAATGAATGAAAGGTAATCTACTAAGAAAAATATGTCAGGAGAGAATAACAATCACTTTTTAAAGTTATCGACATTTTATATTTTACCTGTAACCGCAAAACTTTCCATTTTTTTGTTAAGTCTTTGCTTTTCTTGTTCAAGCTGATGAACAACAGTTTCCAGATCTGATTTTATAAGTAGTTCATCACTCAGTCTCTCCTTTTCTTTATGGCATAAATTTAATTCCTGTAAATTTTAATACTATAGTTAAGATTTCTAGTAACTTGAAAAAATATTATAGAACTTAAAATTGATATTTTGGTAAGTACATTTAATTAAGGGTAAGTCATATACATACAGACACATACTTAGTCAAATACATGGGTTCAACTAAAGCTAATTATCAACTGTGGCTAAAAGGACCACAAAACCCAAATATCAATAGGGCTCCTTTCTGAGTAGTAGAATTATTAGATTTTATTTTTTCTTAATTTGCTTAGCATATTGTCTACTTTTTAAAATAAATATGTACTTTTGCAATAAAAAGTTTTAAAGCCTTTTTATTTTTAAAATAAGGCAGAAGTATACACAGTGCTCTAAGACTATCATAGGTATCACTGGTATTGTCTCAGGCTCATCTACACAACAAGAGCAGTACCTGGTTTCCTGGGGCGCCTGGGAGGCTCAGTGTGTTAAGCCTCTGCCTTCAGCTCAGGTCATGATCTCAGGGTCCCGGGATCCACATTGGGCTCTCTGCTCAGCAGGAAGCCAGCTCCCCCCACCCCTCTGCCTATCTCTCTGCCTACTTGTGATCTCTCTCTCTCCATCAAATTAATAAATAAAATCTTAGGAAAAAAAAAAGCAGTACCTGGATACTGAGGATTCATGGGTGAGGATGAAACTAAGGCTGAGAAGCACTCCGCACAGTGTCTAGAACATGGCAAGTGCTTAATAAATGTTAGCTACTAATATCATTAGTATTCATCTTAAAAATACTAATATAGCAGTAGTTGGAAAAAACAAGAAAGGTCAGAAAGTAGCTATAGCATCCTTGTCAGCCAGTACTACTGAGACTTGGTCAGAATCCGAGACAAGCATTACGAATTGCACTCGAGGGTTTATAGCGTACAAACAATAGCAGCAACCCCAAATCCCTGCCCTCACAGAGTTTAGTCTGTTAGCAAAAATACCATCAAAACATCTACTTTTTATTTACTGACCTCAGGGAAGAATTTCACAGTATCTATGAATTCAAGAGTAGAAAACATTAAAAAAAAAAAAAGAGTGGACATTTAGCAGTTTTAGTTAATTCAGTTATTCAATACTGACTTGAGTAGCTGTAAATGAATAAAAAAAGAAGTCACTGTGATTCACAGTGAGCATATAAAAGCAAGTGTTCAAGCACGTACAGTGTGGCGGCATATCACAATGGCTTCATTTCTAAATTTGCCTTACGCTATCAGAACATTGCCGCTACACTGTATAAGACTATATATAATGAGAAAACTGGAAAATTAGTATTAGTCTTATTTTCTAATCTTAAAAGAAATTCATCCAATTTAACAAGCTACTAAAAAAAAAAAAAAATCCCCAATCATTTTTTAGGTGACTACCCAGGAGTTTTATTTTCTTTTTTTTTTTCACCTGGCAGTTTCTAACTGGAAGCAAGATATGCTGTCAGTTCTAGACTACAGAACTATATGCTACATCTGGGCTTATGCTGGGATGATTACTATTTTTCTTATTTGAAGACTACCAGAAGACGACAAATATTACCTAGAAAAATGATTTGCGCTACCAAACAAAGCTATTAAGAGAGGACTGAGTGTTTTGTTTTGTTTCTTAAATTTTATTTTTAAGTAATCTCTATACCTGACATGGAGCTTAAACTTACAACCCTGAGATCAAGAGTCACGCTCCAGGGGAGCCTGGGTGGCTCAGTAAGTTAAATGTCCAACTCTTGACTTTGGCTTAGGTCATGATTTCAAGGTCGGAAGACTGAGCCCTGCAATGGGCTCCCATGCTCAATGCACATTCTGCTTCTTATCCTCTCCCTCTCTCTCTCCCCCCACTCACATACACACATGCGCTCTCTTTCTCTAAAATAAATAAACAAAAATCTTAAAAAAAATGAGTTGCCCACTTCGACTGAGCCAGCCAGGTGCCCCAGACTGAGTGCTTTTAATAAAAGTCGACAACTTTAACAAATAATTATCAATTTTTAGTTTTCATACTAGCAAACTGACCAGTCATGAAGTAATTAATATGAGATTAAAAAATTATAAATACAGAAACAAAATGAAATACATCCATGGTGGAATATTACCAAGCCATAAAAAGTAAGTACTTGGATACATGCTATAACAAGCATGAAACTAGAAAATACCGTGTTAAATCAAAGAAGCCAGACAAAATGGCCACATTATGTGATTCCATTGGTATAAACTACCCAGAATATGCAAGTCTATAGAAATAGAAAGATTAGTAGTTGTCAGAGGCTGAGCTGAGGAAAATGGGGAGGGACTGCTAATGGGTATGACGTTTCTTTTTGGAGTGATGATGAAAATGTTTTATTACTTGATCATCAGAATAGCTGAAACACTTCATGGTTACACCAATACCAGTGAATTAAATGTTTAAGAGTGAATAGTATAATGTGTAAATTATATCTTAATTAAAAAAATATGTAAAATACAGCATGCAAATTTTCTTACCAAAATTTCTGGCGATTCAACATGACCTCTACTTACCAGCTGAAGTTTTGCCATTGTTTCTTCAAGATCCCGCATTTCAGAAAGCTTTCTTTTAATCTCTTTCTAGGAATAAAAAACTTATTAGATACAGACCTAAAAATCAAGTATTTATCACTAAGTCACACTGCAAATAAGACCAAGTCATTTTCTTGAGTTGTCTTTCTTCTCAACAGTGAGATGGGAAGCTTTAGCTGTTTTAAGGCTCAATTTCAGTGAAGAGGAGACAAAGTCCAGGCTTCTCTTTAATTTCTTGGTATCCTGAATGCTTATGGGGAGATATCTTTTTTTTTTTAAGATTTTATTTATTTATTTGAGAGAGAGAGAGAGAATGAGAGAGAGCACGAGAGGAGAGAGGTCAGCGGGAGAAGCAGACTCCCCGCTGAGCAGGGACTCTTAATGTGAGACTCGATCCTGGACTCCAGAATCATGACCTGAGCTGAAGGCAGCCGCCTAACCAACTGAGCCACCCAGGTGTCCCTATGCGGAGAGATATTTAACATCTGAAACGAGAGGGCCCACTTAAAAAACCTACTTTGCCTGTATACTTGTAGGACCTTCCTTGAACCTTGATTTTTTGGGTTTTTCTTATGGCATTGTTATTTCCTAACTTTCCTATCTTATTTGATTTCCCTCTACCTGCTACTACCAATGTGGGACCTCTATACAGCAAATGAGAGCACTGAATACCAATATTAGAATATTTTGACCCAATGTGAGCCAAAATGTCATTCTTGAACACTGTAAATGGGACCTGAGAAGCAATGTTCAGTATGTTGTGTGCATGAGCAGAGAAAATGCAAAACAAAGTAGAAAAAGAGAGGAATGAGCTACAGGAATGTTCCAATGAAACTAGAGCCACAAAAAATTAAAATAGCTTTAATTATGCTCTCAATTTTATTTTTTTAGTAATCTCTACACCTAATGTGGGGCTTAAACTCATGACCCTGGATCAAGGGTCACATGTACTTCCAACTAAGCTAGGCAAGGACCCCTATATTCTTCATTTGCAAGACTCTTTTGGCTACCCTGGCCTCTTGAGATTTTATCATTTTTTTCCCATTTCTATAAAAAATGCCATTGGGATTTGGATAGGGATTGTACTGAATCTGTAGATTGCTTTGGGTACCACGGACATCTGAACAATATTCAGTCCTCCAATCCAGGAACATAGGATGTCTTCCCATTTATTTCTCTCTTCTTCAATTTTCTTCAATAATGTTTTATAGTTTTCAGCATATGGTCTTTCGCCTCCTTGGATAAGTTTATTCCTAAGTATTTTATTCTTTTTGATGCTATTGCAAATAGGATTATTTTCTTAATTTACTTTTGGATTTTAATCATTTGCATATGGAAACACACCTGCTTTTTTGCACTGATTTTGCATTCTGCTGAATTTATTAATGCTGGTTTGTGAAATCTTTAGGGTCTTCTACATTTAAGATCATGTCATCTGGAACATAATTTTACTTCTTTCTTTCCAATTTGGATGCCTTTTATTTCTTTTTCTTGACTAACTGCTTTGGCTAGGATTTCCGATATACACGAAACAGAACTGGAAGAATGGGGTCCTAGCATTGCTGCTGATCCTAGAGGAAAAGTTTCAATCTTTTACCACTGAGTATAATATACTGTGGACTTTTCATATATGGCCTTCATTATGTTGAGGTATATTACTTTTATTTCACTAATTAGTTGAAATGACATTCTACAAAAGTGATTCAATGATATAGAGTTCTGATCCTCAGACTAAGTTATACCCATTCCTGGGATAACATAAATACTTCCAAAGTATTGTCTAAAAACTGTGGTATACATGTAGTTTTCATGTATCCATATCTGGACTCTTAATTTGGATGTACATTCCTTTTTTAAGAATTATCTACCTGACAACCTGTGTGTGGTCTAAGTATCTCATGACCTTTCCTCTTTCACCTTCCCTCTCACAACTGTTTTCCCCCCACTTTTTAAAGCGAAGTCATGCATCTAATGTCATTCAAAATATGAAAAACTTTTGAAGCACCAAACATAAAGATAATCAAAGTTTATGAAAGATATGTATTAAGATATGCATTAATAAGATGTATCTTATTAAGAGATATATTTCCAATAAAATTTCACTTTTCAATTCAGTAGGTATCAGCATTTGTGCTATATTTGTCACTTTGATCCACCAATTACTAATAATTATATCACTATTCAGAGAAAAGTGTTAGCACTTTGAACTTTGTAGTCAAAGGACTTTTTTTTTTTAAAGATTTTTATTTATTTACTTAACAGAGAGAGATCACAAGTAGGCAGAGGCAAACAGAGAGAGAGAGGAGGAAGGAGGCTCCCCACTGAGCAGGAAGCCCGATGTGGGGCTCGATCCCAGGGCCCTGGGATCATGACCTGAGCCGAAGGCAGAGGCTTTAATCCACTGAGCCACCCAGGTGCCCTGTCAAAGGACATTTTTTAAAATAAAAATTTTTAAATAAATAATAAATAATTTAAATTCATGTATTTTTTATTGCAGAGATGTTTGATAGAGTGATCATGAAAAGATATTTAAGCATAAATATATTAAAATAGGATAAAACTGTGGAGATTTCAAGAAGAAAGAGTCATTTAGCTGTATGTAAAAGAACGAAGTGACAGTTTTAAGAGATCAGTATTTACAACAGACTGGAAATTACATCTTTCATTTCTATATATGTACTCATTATTATTTTTTAAAAGATTTTATTTATTTTTTTTGACCAAGTGAGAGAGGGAATACAAGCAGAGGGAGTGGGAGATGGAGAAGCAGGCTCCCCGCTGAGCAGGGAGCCCCATGTGGGGCTTGATCCCAGGATCATGACCTGAGCAGAAGGCAGACACTTAACGACTGAGCCACCCAGGCGCCCCTACTCATTATTATTGTTAAAAGATTTTATTTTTAAGTAATGTCTACACCCAACTTGGGGCTCAAACTCACAATCCTGAGATCAAGAGTTGCTTGCTCCTCCCACCACAGCAGGCAGGTGTCCCCTTTCATATCTATTCTAAACTTAAAGATGAAAAATGTTTGCTACCAAATTAAAAATGTGTTAAGTACAAACACTATTTCAGAAAATAAAGAGATCATGAGCACAAAATGACACAGAGGACAAACTTCCAAAGCTTGTTCACAATGTAGAGATGAAACTCTTGAGGAAAAATAGACAAAATCTATAGGAGAGCTATCCTAAGAAAAGGTGTGCTTTAGAAAGATACCCAAGGGTGTAAAACTTGAAAAAAAAACTTCGGAAAAAAAAAACTTGAATTGTGAAAAACTTCGGAAAAACTTGAATTGTGAAAAAAACAAACCAAAAGACCAAATCAGGTATCAAAGGGGGCTTACGCTCACTATGTTCCAGGAGAATCAGCAAATGTTCCCACAACCTAGACATACCTTTGCTTCTTCAAGTTCTTTATCAGCAGTCTCAAGCACTTCTTCTTTATGTCTTTCTAACTGCTGTGCTAACTGGTCTATTTCAGTTAATTCCTGGCAGAGTTTTTCATTTTTGTTACTTAAATTAACAACTTCAGTAGTCACTGTTTCCTTGGTTTCCATAAGCTCCTGTATATGCTTCTCCAGGTCTTTATTAGCTCGCTGAAGAAAGTCAACCTAAATTGAATTTGTAATTCACAGGTTTATGAATTCCAAAATTATCCTAAATACTGAACTTTCAAAAATATTTCAAAATGCTGTATTTTTTTAAATAATGAAAATTTAAACCACAGCTATTTTACAGTTGCAATCCTTTACTACTTTGATTCACAAAACTGACAGTGTGGGGTGTAATAAAAATATATAGCCATTGGCTTCCAATCTTTAAACAGGAAAGGAAAGGAAAAGTAAAACATTTGTGTGAACTTTTTCCCAACACGGAGTTCTAAAATTATGACAAGACTATCACTACAATGATACTCCTACTCTAGACTGTGCTGTCCAATGTAGTAGTCACTAGCATCCACGTGTGCACACTGTGGCTCCACACAACTGAGAAGTGCTATAAATGTAAGATAGACACAGTTTCAAAGACGTGGTGCAAAAAAGAAAGAATGTAAAATATCTCAACATTCATATTTTAGAACATTAATTATACACTGTAATTATATTTTGGATATACTGAGGTAGATACATTATTAAAATTAATTTCATCTGTTTCTTTTTATTTTCTTAATCTGGCTACTAGAAAGTTTTACAGTTTTATGTTTTACATTTTGATCTGAGATTCATTTTCTTCTCTCTTTTTTTTTTTTTTTAAGTGGGCTCCACAGAAGCTTGAACTCATGATCCCGAGATCGAGTCCTAAGCTGAGATCAAGAGTTGGTCAGATGCTTAGCCAACTGAGTCACCTATGTGCCCCTAGAAAATTTTAAATTACATAAGTGGCTCATATCATATTTGTACTGGACAGCACTGCTCTAGAGCTACTGCCGATATTCCTGACTTGGTCTATTCTGGTTACAGCCCAGGCAGCAATGACGGGTCTAAATTTCTCAAGGTAACATAATATGCTTTATATAACTCTCCTGTTCTTCTACTCTTAGGTCAAATGCATGGCAAGGGAATCTAATGCATTTTCAGCTTTTTCAATTTCTTTTTAAAAATCTTTTTTTACATTATAAAACAAACAAAATTTTAAAAACAATGAAAATCAAAAAGAGTATCTCATCACACAAAGATAAACTCTTAGTATACTTCGGTATATTCTCTTCCAGTGTTTTCTCTCTTCAAGCTCATATGTACATTTTTAAAAAGCAAACTGAACATCACACTGTGCTTACAGTTTATTCACTTCTTTTAAATACTTAACATTATGGTATATATTTTTCTGCCTCACTAAATATTTTTTTTTCATTAAATATTCTTTAAAAACATGATTTTTCAATAACTGCATCCTATTTCTGGACACTTCGGCTCTATCAAATTTTTCCTACTGTAAATAATACACTAGTTACTTTTACAAACATGGACTGTTATAAACATTTAATAATTTTACATACTCAGTGAAATAATTATAAAAGTCATTACCTGAATATTTAAATGAGCAATAAGCTTTTCATTGGTCTTATTTCTAGACTCCAGAGAGAGAATATCAGGGGAGCGGCCACTGTCCAATGCAACTGATAGTCGTTCTATCTCTCGTTCTCTTAGTTCAATCTGAAGACATAAAGTCACGTTATTAATTTAAAAAATTTGCTTTGAACTGAAATAATTAACATTGTATAAACACTTATTTGGGTATACTTTCATTTTTCTTATGTTTCACAATGTGTTTAAGAGATTAACATTCATATATGTACCCATGAATGTAGCATATTATGAAATGTATACACACAAGCAAAAAACAAACACAGAAAATTTCAAAATGAGAATGCCAACAAAGATTTTTCTTTTTTTTATAGACTTTACTTATTTATTTATTTGACAGAGAGAGCACAAGGAGGCAGAGTGGCAGGCAGAGGGAGAGGAAGAAGCAGGCTCTCTACTGAGCAGAGAGCCCGATGCGGGGCTTGAATCTAGGACCTGGGATCACGACCTGACCCGAAGTCAGCCGTTTAACTGTCTGAGACCCCCAGGTGCCCCTCAACAAAGCTTTCATAAGTATTTTTACTGAACAAATTCTTCCCAATTAACTAATTTTTGTTCTTTTTTCCTCCCTCCTCCATGATTAGGCAATGTTTATATAAAAAGAAACTGCTGGGCACTAGAACTGAGTCTGAGCTACTTCAGTGCCTAGCACTGAGTAAATGCAGAATGAACAAATTGATGTAGGATACAAAGAATTGCTAAGAAAACTCAGTATGGAAAAGGACTGGAAGTTGGGGTGAATTTAATTAATTTCTATTATTTAGAAAACAACAGGGGTGCCTGGGTGGCTCAGTGGATTAAAGCCTCTGCCTTTGGCTCAGGTCATGATCCCAAGAGTCCTGGGATCGAGCCCCGCATCATTGGGCTCTCTGCTCAGCAGGGAGCCTGCTTCCTCCTCTCTCTCTGCCTGCCTCTCAGCCTACTTGTGATCTCTATCAAATAAATAAATAAAATCTTTTAAAAAAAGAAAACAAGGGCGCCTGGGTGGCTGAGTGGGTTAAGCCGCTGCCTTCGGCTCAGGTCATGATCTCAGAGTCCTGGGATCGAGTCCCATGTCGGGCTCTCTGCTCAGCAGGGAGCCTGCTTCCCTCTCTCTCTCTCTCTCTCTGCCTGCCTCTCCATCTGCTTGTGATATCTCTCTGTCAAATAAATAAATAAAATCTTTAAAAAAAAAAAAAAAACAACACACATAAAATCACAGAGATCACTATCAACCATGATACTCACATACTTGATTTTGGAAAAACCCAAACACTTTATAGCTATGGGTTTTGGAGTTTTTGTTTTTTCAAAAAATTGAAAACGAAAGCAAAGCCTTCAACTCAACAATTCTAAAGCACAATTCTTGGTATATGAAGAATAAAATACGATCTTTGACTTTCAGGTACATAGTTTTACAGGGAAAACTAGCAAGTAAGCCAGTAATTACTATATAATGTGTTGTTCAGTGGTAGAATAAAGAGGTATATGGCACTAAAGCAGTTAAGGGAATAAAATGATTTACTCTCCATGATATATCTATATGTCTATGAAAACTAGTGAAGCCTTTATCAAATAGATATGTATATTTCTCTTCATATGCTATGAAGAGAAAAAAGGAGGAATGTTCCAGGCAGTGACACAGAAGCATAAAGCCACACAGTATGACCGAAGGAGCAGAGATGGCTCAGTAAGACTGGATTGTAATGTTCAAGGAAACTTATGGTTGGGTCTAAAGAATCAGGCAGGATTTAACTATGATAAGCTCTGAATACTTTGCTAAGGAGAAAGACTGTTCTGGACTAAAAGATGAGTAAGAATATAACTAGACGACGGGAGGCCTATTGGAGAAATGTATGAGAGATGAATAAGGCATCAACAGTGAGTAAGTGAGAGCAGAAAAAGTAAGTTTACATAGTACTTAGAAGTGACAGAACTTGATGAGTGGTAAGTGAAGGGAAGAGAATGAGACCTAGAAAGACTACAGAATGTTGGCTTGGGCAGATGGTGATGCTACCAAGCAAAGTAGAGAATATAGGAGGGAAAGCAGATTTGAGGTAGAAGATAACAAGTTCAGTACTAGGCATATGGTACAAAGAGCTTTTATCTGAGCAGAAACGCCCAGTATGAAATTGTATGTATGGGTCTGGAGTTCTGTAGAGATTTGAGCCAGAAAGACTGAAAAGTTATAAACATTCAGGGAATATTTTATTTTACTTAATATATTTTTTTATTTTTTTAAAGATTTTATTTATTTATTTGACAGACAGAGATTACAAGTAGGCAGAGAGGCAGGCAGAGAGGAGGAAGCAGGCTCCCTGCTGAGCAGAGAGCCCGATGCGGGGCTCGATCCCAGGACCCTGGGATCATGACCTGAGCCGAAGGCAGAGGCTTTAACACACTGAGCCACCCAGGCGCCCCTCAGGGAATATTTTAAACCAAGAGAGTAAATGAGGCCTTCTGAGAAAATGTACAGGGGAAGAGGGAGGGGTCGAGAACAGGATCTTGAAAAACAGTAATATTTAAGGGAACAGGTAGAGGAAGAAAGCAAAGAAAAAATGGTAAGAGATTTTTTAAAAAGGGAAAACTGAAAGAAAATGAAGTCATGAAAGCATTTTAAAGAGAAATTACCAATAATGACAAATACTACAGAGGGGTCAAGAAATTAAAGTCTAAAAATATCCTTTTGGATCAAGCAATTAATGTCACTGGTGTCATTAACTAGACCAATTTCTGTAAAAGGAGACATATGCCAGAACGTGATAGGACAGCAGGAGGTGAAGAAGTGGAGACAGAAGAGTAAGACTCTTTAGAGAAGTCTGCGTGAGGGAGGAGCAGGCATCAGCAACAAGGAGAGGTAGTTAAAGGAGATCGTTTTAGGGGATGTTAGTTATGACCACAATAGCACCTCTTTCTAGGACGGTTAGGGAGATTAAAAGCATTACTAGTTGTAAAGTGGATTGAAGTGTTTTTTAAAGAAGGAAAAAAATTAAAAAAAAAAAAAAAGGAAAGAATATCGATGAAAGCAAAAAAAGACACCAGGGTGGCTCATTTGGTTGGGTGTCTGCCTTCTGCTCAGGTCATGATCCCAGGGTCACGGATCAAGCCCCATGTCTGGCTCTCTGCTTAGTGGGGAGCCTGCTTCTCCCTCTTTCCCCGGCTTGTACCCTCTCTCTCTGTTTAATAAATTAAAAAAACCTAGAAAAGAAAACAGAAAAATGGAGCAGCGAGGAAATAGAGTGAAGAGCTCAGGTACAAAGACTAAGCTTTTTTTTTAAAAAGATTTTTATTTATTTATTTGACAAAGAGAGATCACAAGTAGGCAGAGAGAGAGGAAGGGAAGCAGGCTCCCTGCCGAGCAGAAAGCCCGATGCGGGACTCCAGGCCCCTAAAGACTAAGCTTTAAACAGGAAGAATGCCACACTGCCTATTAAGTCTGTAGAGCCTCCATGTGAACATCACTGATTTTAAAGGTAGAAACAAAGTTGAGACAAGGTGAGATCTTGAGAGGGTATTTATTATAGGCTGGGGAAAGAGCTTGTGGAGAACAGCGAAATTTGGAATATAGATTGAGAAAAACAAAACAAACAAGTGAAAAAGAAAAAGACATGCAGCAGAGTGGATTCACCTAAGTTGATAACCATAATAAACTGATGGTTTCAATCAGAATGGTCAGGGAATTTTCTCCAAACACCTCAACTACCTCACAGAGATAGCAGAGACTGGTCAGCTAATGTTCATAAAGTACTTGGAAAAAAATGTGATGAAACTGTGATTATAAATTGAAAAATATCAACAATATTCAACTTGCGAATATTTGATATTTTCAGTCTCTATACTGTAAGTTTTTTGGTTGATGTCCGGTTGACGTCTTTTCTACTGTGGCCTCCTGCTCCCATTCTTTTACAGCTGACTTGTCTGCACCTCAGTCTTCTCCCGTGCACCGTCAGGAGGCGGCAAACATGATCACGATTCCTTTATACTGCATTTTTATCCAAATATCTTCTAAGTACTTTACGAACTTAACAGTAATACCAACACATAAGTTACATCTATATTTGCATGTGCAAATCACTCCAATAAAATGCAGTCGTATGCAGAAAATGAAGAAACATGTTACCCAATTTAAGCTTCAGTACGCATATTAAGAAAGCAAGCCTGTAATTATACGAATCAGTATTTAGCCAAGTACCAACAGAAAGTATGAAAGAACAAAGCTCACTATGGTTACGATCTAATCCTGCATATATTAATTCCCCTGCTTCTTCAGAAAACTCTTTTACTAGTTCTTGTAGAGAAAACACATAACAAATATGGTGCCACAAAAGAGTAAAGCAATTACTTATGATACCACTGTAAAGCATAATACACTTCAATAAAATACCTCCCAAGATGAAAACAAGTAATATGATTACAATATTTGGGAAGATAGATGATTCACCTAAAGAAATCCTAAAAAACTACTATTTGCCTCAATGCATAATGGACTGGACTGTTGGCTCTAAAGCTATCTAAGTCACTCCAGCTATTATCTCTATTAACAAATTGGAAAAGATAAAAGCTATGTAAAAATTCAGCATCAATAATACCAAATATAACCCAACTTTATTTACAATCGCAGCATAACCATTTCAACAATGCAACCATGCATCCCTGCTGTGGAAGTAAATAAAAATCCTACCTGCTCAGTATAATCTCTCAGTCCACTTTCCATCATTGCTAACTTTTCTTGTAACTGGTGGACTTCCAGTTGAAGTTCTTGAATTCTGAAACACATTTATAACTAATGTCAATATACTTTCATTAAGAAAGACATAAAAACAAGAATTGAAACTAGATATGTTCTCCTGTAAATTCTCTATTTTCAATTTCTCAGTAAGGTATGAAGTACTGTACCAAAGGGTTCCAAACTACAGCATAAATAGAGTACATCATCTTAGAGATTTAATTCTACAAGAATAGATTTTAAAAACTGAGTGTTAAATAATTTGAAATTCAGATACATTATGCCTCCTGTTGCATTTTGATCCTTAAAACTCTTTGAGGTACGGTTGCCAATTCTTAGGTTCAGGAAACTAGAGGGTCTAGCCCAGAATTCACATTCTGAAGTGAAAAGTGGAACTTAAGTATGTTTTCTCAGCCTAAATGACCCTATATTTTCTAATGAGCTACCCGCAATCCTGGAGAGAAGAAAAATATTGAGAAATACTATAGTTTACCAAATAACTACAGCAAAAACCTACTCCCTTCTGGAACTTGTTAATTCTAACAAAACCAAGATTTGTCCAAATTATCTCAATTCTACAACTACCCAATGGATTTGTATTACATCAAACTTTGCCAAACAGTAACATAAATATGACATAACCACTTTCATAATGGAAGAATAAAGCCTGAGGCCAGGTCTGCTTTTATTTTTTTAAAGATTTTATTTATTTGTTTGACAGACAGAGATCACAAGTAGGCAGAGAGGGAGAGAGGAAGCAGGCTCCCTGCTGAGCAGAGAGCCCGATGTGGGTCTCGATCTCAGGACCCTGAAATCATGACCTGAGCCAAAGGCAGAGGCTTTAACCCACTGAGCCACCCAAAAGCGCCCCCAGGTCATCTTTTAAGAGAGATTTTCTGTGAACTAGAGTAAGTGAGTAAGTGAGGCTGGCACACCTTGTCCCTGCTGTTACTGGAACCAGTACTTTCCACTAAGCTAGGTTTGGGAGAAAAGTAGGTATGCAGTTGCTCTCATATGCATGCACACAAATCACTCTGTACACAAACACAATGTTTCTGTGCAAAAGAAAACAAACAAGATCACCAAGAGGTTAATGCCACCTATGAGGGTTTGATAGAAAAGAAAGATGTTAAGGAAAAAATCTAAAGACAGAAAATGACAAAACATGCAGACCAAAAAACTCCTTACACATACTAACACAGTGCTAAGTCCTAGACTATAATTGTTAACAGAAAAAACAACCCCACAAAATATTTCACAATCTAAGTTCAGATAACTGTATAAACATAGTCAGTCATGTAATACCGGGTAAGAATAACCAAGAGATCCTAATCAGTACCTCCATCAATATTCCTTTAGATTGTTACGAGATTAATGATGTGGAAAAATTCTTCCATATTCTCTGTATAATCCATAAAATAAAAAGTTATCCATACTAACCATTTTTACTATTAGTATAGTACATATTTTAGAATGTTTCTCCAGCTATGACCACAGAGGCTGTCATGAGTGTTTTCTTGTTCCTTTGAACCTCTTATAATTTTCTTAACAGCATTCTGTGTATTTCTTGTGTCATCTTTACTATTAGAATATGAGCTTCTCAAGAGTAGCAATACCATCTCATGTTCACATCCCCAGAACACTTACATAGCGCCTTTCCCAGAGACATTAACAAAGTTTTATTTAAAACTGAATTTATATCTGATTCCAGTGTAAGGAAAAACAAGCATAAAGAGCTAGAGAACCATGAAGCAAGAATTCAAAGCCAGTTACAAATCTACTCATGTTCACTGGCATTTGACATATCTGAAGTGAGAAGAGTCCTGCAAAAAGATGAACTGGGTGACCAAACTAACTAATAAAGCAACTCTACTAAAATGGATTCGAGATGGCACTAAATTATTTTACAGTAAGTAGGGACAGAAACATCACATTTATGAACTATGTGAGATCAAAGTTTCAAAACCAGTAAAAACAGTCTGTACTCAGGATACATTCAGAAAGTACTTCCTGAGTGCTCACACGAAGTTCTGTTCTAGGCCCTGGAGATACAATAGCAGACTGGAGCCCCAGCAGCAAGAGACTTAGAGTTAATCAAGTGATTAACTGAAAGCAACTCAATATTGTTTAATGCACCTGTTATCAGCCACCTGTAGGAGGTCTGCAATGTAAGGGTCATCGGGCTGCGGAACTGGATATGAACGGACTTCGGAGGGAGGGACTGGTTCGTCAATCTGCATACGTTGGCGCCTGAAAGCAATATTTCTTTTCTTGCCACCTGAAACACAATTGTGTGTTTGAAGGAATTTAAAAGAAACAAATATTAGAATTAAATATTCCAGAAGGTCAGGCTTTTTGTTATAAAGTGTGTCTCTAGCTCATATTACCCAGCGACAAAATAGCTCCTCCCTTATATACAGACTCTCACCCTGATCTTTAACTGAACAATGCCTTCCTGAAAACCTCAATAAGACATGGTTATACAAGTTTTATTCTTGGCATGTTTGGTACATATACCCATCCACTATCTAGTGGGAACAAGACTTTGGTAAGATTAAAAGTTGAGCATGCCCTGTGGTTATTTGCTCTTATGAACTCAAGAAATCATTACCAGAAGAAAACTGTCAAATGAGAAGCTTAAAGCAGTGATAACTAAAATAAACATGTTTATTTAGCAATGCCTATAGAACAGATTAACAGAAACTTTATGTAGCAAAACTAGTATATAATGAATGAATCTCATCTGTAATATAAAATGATGCTATAACCTGAATTAGTGGGGCATGCCTACTTAATTGTCCTTAAAACTAGCAGGAGTAATTTTTTTTATGGACAGATACATCCAAATTACACGGATAATTTATATTTCCCAGTACCTGGTCAAGATTAGACATGCACTTGAAAAATTAATTTATCTGCACAAAGAACAAACATAATCTACAACTGTGTCTTCATTAGAATCCTGACACATTTTGTATACACGTATCTCTTGTCTTGAGGATGAAGAAACTGGATCAAAAGTATTTAAATGATTTGGGCGCCTGGGTGGCTCAGTGGGCTAAGCCACTGCCTTCAGCTCAGGTCATGATCTCAGGGTCCTGGGATCGAGTCCCCCATCGGGCTCTCTGCTCAGCAAAGAGCCTGCTTCCTCTCCTCTCTCTCTCTGCCTACTTGTGATTTCTGTCTGTCAAATGAATAAATAAAATCTTAAAAAAAAAAAAAATGATTTGCTTGTAGTTATACACCTAAACAAGGTAAACCATTTTCTCCTTCTCTTACTTTTTTAAAATACCAACCTCCCCTCAGGGTCTGTTCTCTCTTCTCAGCTTACCCAATTTCACTAGCTAATTCCCACCACATCCATAGCTTTAATTCCCACAATATTCTAATGACCCCCAAATTAGAATTTCCATCTGGGACCACACATCTAGAGACTGATCCACACATTCCACTGCATACTAGAAATCTCACTGTGGGTGTTCCATGCATGTAACATACGACACATACAAAAGTGAACTCCTGCTCTGCTTTCCACCTTCTCTATCTTAAAAATAGTACCATCATCTACCCGCTCATTCACTTGAAACAGAAATCTGGGAATTCCTCTACTTCCCACGTCTTCCACATTCGGCCACTGAATTCTAAAGATTACACCCCCTGAATCTCTCTGGAATGCGCCATTCCTCTCTCAGAAAACCTGATTATCATTTTCCCCCTTCATCTTCCAGTTACTTCTGAGATCTTCTCCCATGTTTCTCAATCCTTTTTACCTTGAGCCCACAGTCCCCTTCTCCATCTTATTTCCTGCCATTTAGATCTCCAACTCCCTCCTGATCTCAGTCTTCACTCTGACCAAATCACTCCTGGTCCTCACCATGCTCTTAATCCCTCAGTCTTTACCTCGTATCATAATCCAGCACTTTCCTACACCTCACTCAACACATCATCTTCATCCCATGATTCAGACATCTTGACAATCTTGTCACTGGTACTGGAGACTTTTCCACCAACTTTAAGGCTGGACCACCCTCAACTCTGGATATGCCCCTTCATTTCTTTTCTCTTGCTACAGAACTACTGGGGATAAAGCTAAAAAAAAAATACTGAATAAAATAATAATAATTTTAAAAAGAATTTAAAATAATGATTAAGAAAATAAAAATCTGGGTATTTAAGTTAGTTAAGTTAGACTACTTGCATCTAAGAAACTACTCTTATATAAGTCTCGAAGACCATGTATAAAATAATACATAGGTCTTAAGAAATAAATTTAAAAGTTTATGTGACAATCCAAAATCATCTTTTTTTTTTTTAAGATTTTATTTATTTATTTGACAGAGAGAAATCACAAGTAGACTGAGAGACAGGCAGAGAGAGAGAGAGGGAAGCAGGCTCCCTGCTGAGCAGAGAGCCCAATGCGGGACTCGATCCCAGGATCCTGAGATCATGACCTGAGCCGAAGGCAGCGGCCCAACCCACTGAGGCACCCAGGCACCCCCAAAATCATCTTTTCAAATACTGAAGTTTAAGCATGAAAATCCAAACTCTTATTTTAATCAACAGCTTTAACATCTCTAAAAGATTAGATGTACATAATTGGTTTTGAGAAGGAGCAGACTTACCTGGAGTTTGTACCACAGCGTGCAAATTCTTTTCTTGAAGTTGCTGAATTCGTTCATTCTTAGCTTTGCTCTCTTTCTCCAAAAGTTTGAGTTTATGAACATATTGGTTATTTAGAAATTTCAGATCAGCTGTTTCACGTGCACACTTCTTCAATGTAGCTTTCAACTCTTAAAATGAAAAAAATTCAAAGACCATTTTACAGATCAGGAAATCTATGAAGTCCTTCTATGTCACAAAATATGAAAGCCACTTTAATTTGAAAGGCTCCATCTGATTCTCACCCAAGCCTTTGTCTAAAAGGCTATTACCTTTTCTACCACTGTTAACAAAACTATAAATGGGTCACTAAGCAAAAAAGGGAATTATATTTTTCTTCTGCTATATGGCTTAAGATAAATCATGGCATTTGATCCAATCCAGTAAACTGGGTATGTAGCTGAGGGACTATGAATTCATGCCAGGTATCAGACAGGACTTTCTACTGATATAAGAAGAATTTATAATAAGATAGCCATACAATTACCCTCTGCCCAGGACCTCTGAAATCATTCTATTCAATCTTCCAGCTTGAAGACAAGGGTATTAAAGAATCAGAATGATACAAGGCTTTCACCTCACTTTAGTCCTCTTACTTTCAGTATGGAAAAAATGAAAATTGTTTCAAGGACATTTCTTTGGTTTCAGCACTTAATATTTCCTAGAGCAATTTTTTTATTAATTAAAAAATTTACTGAATGTAGTTGACACGTTACATTGATTTCAGGAGTACAACATAGTGATTCAACTTCTCTGTAAGTTATGCCGTGCAGAATGCATATGTAGTTATCATCTGTCACTGTGCAATGCTATTACAATAACACTGACTATATTCCCTATGCTGTAGGTATTTCCACAGCAATTTTAATTCTAAAAATTTAATCTACATATAGTGAAGATGATAATAGCTATAAAATGCAAATTAATATTCCTTGTTGGGAACTCTTCAATGCATTCTGCATTATTTCAAGACTGTTAGCAAGAAGACTATCATAATACTATATACAAGCTTTTCCTACAGAAAAAAACAAAAAGGGCAAAAAATATGGTATTTTAAAAATCATAGAATTTTACCTTTAATGTGTTGGCCTGATTGTTCTCTCAGTTTCATTAATTCCAGGTATAATTCATTATTCTCCTTGATCAATCTTGCATTTTCAAGTTTATATGGTTCCAAAACAAAATCAAAATTGGCACTTTCTTTTTCAGCTTTCACAGTAGATAATTTTGATTTCCGAAGACTTTCTGTTGTATGAACTAGGTCACTGAAATTGAAGAATAAAAAATGTACATACAAGGAAACATTCCATTGCCTTTTAATAACTAAAAATATATTTCAAAAAAGACATAAATGTTAACACAAAGTGAGATCAAATCTAAAAACAAACAAAAACACTAGGAGCCTTTCAAGGTACCAAGTGCTCAAAAATTTCTCAAAGCAAGATTAAAAGGCATGAAACATACCCATAGAATCAACTTTTATTCTCTCCTCTCATTCATCCCCCATGTCCAGTTAGTCACCTGCTCCCATGGACCCTGCGAAACTTATCTGTACATTCAGCAAAGATTTACTGAATACCCGCTATATGCTACGTGCTAGCTTATAAGAATAAAAATGGATTCCTTGCCTCTTAGAACATAGACCAGTAGAATATTCATTCCATCAGTATTTACTGAGCAGGAAACACAATATAGAACATACCATCATCGAACTTGTATCTTACTGACAGTTTGTCAGAAGTTATAATACTATGTGATAAACTTAACAACTGTGTGTTCAGCCTGTACTAGATACAGCAGAGATAAAGTCAGTCTCTAGTCTCAAGGGGTTTGCCTTCTAAAGGAAACACAAAAACAAGTTTCCAACGATGGTAAGTAGTGAAGGTAATATGTACCAGACGTGACAATCTTGTAGGCCATAGAGCTAAACAAGCATAGGGCAGGAGGGAGAGGTGAGAGGGCCTTCCTAGGCAGACAGAACAGCACATGGAAAGACCAAGCGGAGAGACCGGTGGGGAGTGTATCTGTTTAGGGAGCTCCAAGTGGTCAAATACATGGGAGATGAAGCTGGGTATAAGATCACTATGGAAAAAAGTCTGCCAGTCTCTCAGAAAGTTAAACATACTTCACCCTCCAACCTTGAATTGCAGAGCTAGAACTAGAGCATGAAGGATTCTGGAGGCCATAATGAAGACCAAAAACCAAAAAATAAAAAACAAAAACAAAAACAAAAACCACACCAAAAATCCCCACCAAGTCTCTCTCCTGCACTCTCTCCTTACCATCATCACAGCTTGTAGTCCTACTGCAAAAGCTTCCTAAGCAGTCCTGCTCCAGTCTCAAGGAAAGAACAAATAGTGGAAAGGAACAATCACACAGAATCTTTCAGTTAAAGTAAAACGTAACTGCTAAAGTATTGACCAACCACGTATGAGAGAACCTTTATCAAATCATAGAAATTAAAGACTAGAGAGGCAGACATTGAACACCCCATCATGTAAGAAAATCATATTTAAAAATTGTAATTCTGGGGCGCCTGGGTGGCTCAGTGGGTTAAGCCGCTGCATTCGGCTCAGGTCATGATCTCAGGGTCCTGGGATCGAGTCCCGCATCAGGCTCTCTGCTCAGCAGGGAGCCTGCTTCCTCCTCTCTCTATCTCTCTCTGCCTGCTTCTCTGCCTACTTGTGATCTCTCTCTGTCAAATAAATAAATAAAATCTTTAAAAAAAAAAAATTGTAATTCTATTCACGGAGGACTCTCAGAAACACCTACTCTGAAGAGTAGAGTGTGAAAGGTGACCCCTACAGTTTTGCAACATGGAGGTCCTGGAATGATGATATGGGAGTAGGATACAAGAATAGATGAGCTTCAGAGGACTGAAGGATTTAAAAAAAACAAACAAACTACCCATTTCTTTACTGTAACATGAAGTTTAACAGAAGCTAGATAAATGGGATTAAGGATCACAGAGGTTTAGAACTGTATTTTCATCTTTACCTGAAAAGTTTTTCTACCAACGGTAAACACTCCACTGTCAGAGTCTGGCGGTATCCCAGCTGATCCAATCTTTTTCTAATATTAATGTACTTTCTTTCTGCAGCTGTAGTCATCTTGTCTTCCAAAACTAGTTTTATTCACTCCCGAAAATTAAAGTCCTAAAAGAGTAAAACATTATTCTGTTATTATGACTATTACTATTTCATGGTAAGAAGAAAAGATTCTTTCAATATGAAGCAGACATTTTTGTTATTGTTGTTTCTCTTCAGGTAGGCTGCCTTCTGGAATATTGAGACTGACTTAACTGCAATGCTTATGACAGTCACATTGCTGCATTAAAATAAGTTTCTCTTGGGGCACCTGGGTGGCTCAGTTATTAAGTGTCTGCCCTCAGCTCAGGTCATGATCCCAGGGTCCTGGGATGGAGTCCAGCATTGGGCTCCCTGCTCAGCGGGAAGCCTGCTTCTCCCTCTTCCACTCTCCCTGCTTGTGTTCCCTCTCTCGCTGTGTCTCTGTCAAAAAAATAAATAAAATATTTTAAAAGATAAGTTTCTCTTAATAAATCTATACATAAAAAAGTTAAAAAAATAATGGAGAAAACAAAGAATATTTTCCCAAGCTTGAGGTAGGCAGAATCTTTAGATGCCTAAAGATTTAAATCTTTAAATGTCTAAAGATTTTAAATCTTTAAATGCCTTTTTGAGGGGCGTCTGGGTGGCTCAGTGGGTTAAAGCCTCGGCCATCAGCTCAGGTCATGATCTCAGGGTCCTGGGATCGAGTGCCACTCCCTCAGCAGGGAGCCTGCCTCTCCTCCCCCTCGCCTGCCTCTCTGCCTTGTGATCTCTGTCTCTCAAATAAATAAATAAAATCTTTTAAAAAAATAAATAAAATAGGGCACCTGGGTGGCTCAGTGGGTTAAAGCCTCTGCCTTCATCTCAGGTCATGATCCCAGGGTTCTGGTATAGAGCCCTGCATTGGGCTCTCTGCTCAGCAGCGAGCCTGCTTCCCTTCCTCTCTCTCTGCCTGCCCCTCTACTTGTGATCTCTGTCTGTCAAATAAATAAACAAAATATCTTTTTTAAAAAAGCCTCTTTGGAAGCACTAAGTACAAAAGAAAAATCTGATAAATTTTTGGAATTAATCAAATTAACAATGGCTGCTCATCAAAATATTCCATTAAGAAAACAAAAAGAAAAATGAAAGTGTAGGAGAAAATATTCATAATATCAAACAAAGGATTTGTATATGGCATACATGAAGAACTGCAGTTCAATAATAACAATAAAGAAAATTCGGTAAGAAAATGGGCTAAAGATGTGCAAAGATAAGTGAATAGGAATAATCATATGAAGAGGTGCTCACCACCATTAGTTACATGGGAACTATGAATTAAAACCACAGTGAGGTATAATTTCACCCATATTAGAATGGCTAAAATTAAAAACATGTTGTCAAGGATTTGGAGCAACTGGAATCTTCACATTGCTGATGGGAATGTAAAAGCACTGGGGAAAAAGTCTGGCAGTTTCTTTCTTTCTTTTTAAGATTTTATTTACTTATTTGACAGAGATCACAAACAGGCAGAGAGGCAGGCAGAGAGAGAGAGAGAGGAGGAAGCAGGCTCCCTGCTGAGCAGAGAGCCCTATGCAATGCAGAGCTCCATCCCAGGACCGTGGGATCGAGACCTGAGCCAAGGCAGAGGCTTTAACCCACTGAGCCACTTAGGTACCCCAAGTCTGGCAGTTTCTTATAAAGTTAAACTTCTACCCTAGAACTCTATAATATTGCTAGGTATTTATTCAAGCAAATGAAAATAAACATCCATGGAGTCTATGAGAATATTCATAACAGCTTTTTCATAATAGCCCCAGACTGGAGCAGGACAACAAATAAACTGAGATATTTGTACAATATACTACTACTCAGGAATAAAAGAAAAGAAATAAAAGAAAGGTCAACCGGGCGCCTGGGTGTCTCAGTGGGTTAAACCACTGCCTTCGGCTCAGGATCGAGTCCCGCATCAGGCTCTCTGCTCACCAGGGAGCCTGCTTCTCTTCCTCTCTCTCTCTGCCTGCCTCTCTGCCTACTTGTGATCTCTCTCTGTCAAATAAATAAATAAAATCTTTAAAAAAAAAGAAAGAAAGGTCAACCACGTGAATTAATTTGGAAAACATTACTTGAACAGTAGAAGCCAGACACATATACTGCATGATTCTATTTACATGACTTTCAAGAACAGGCAAAATGAAACTATGTATACAGAAACCAGTAGAGCTGTGGCCTGGGTCAAGAGGAGTGGGTGGAGACTGGAAGGGTTAAGAAGGAACTTTCCGGGGTGATGAAAATATTGTTAATTTAGACACTGGTTACACCAAGTGTATGGCATTTATCAAAGCTTTCCAAATAGGACACTTGAGATCTGTGCATTTCCCCAAGTACATTTTAATTCCACACACAAAAAAGACACAAACGCATATGAATCTCTACACACATTTTTATCTTTGTCTTTTTCAATATTTATGAATATATTCCCTACCAATGTGCCCTAAAATGGAGTTCTCTAAAGACTGCTTGTGTAGAAACTTTGCAGGTAAATGTAGTCCTAGCACTCATATTCCTAAACCAAATAAAATTTGTTTTAACATCCCTATTGTCTTTCACAATTTATAAAACGTGAATGCATGTGAATACATGCAAAACGTATCCTCACAACTCACCCTGTAAAGGAGACAGGGCATTCTAGACATCCTCTCTATTCAAAGGCAAGGAAAGGCTGCGTCTAGAGAGCAACTTGTCCCAAACCACTGGGCCACAAAGAAGGTGGGCACTCCGGTCTCCTGAGCCCTGGTCCAGCACTCTGGCTTCTGTACCAAGCTGCAACCGCTTCTTGGCCTTTGGGCTAAGATCAAGTGTAGTATCTGCACCAAGCTGCGGCAACTCACCAAATCACTTCTAATCTACTCTTTCTACAAAGCCTTCTTTCTCCACACTCTTGCTAACCTTTTCTTTTAGTGGCCTCCCCAACGGACTTTCTAGGTTCGTTCCACAAGAGGGACCTGCCTGGGGAAGGGCTTTACGGAGAAACTCCTGGAGACATCGGAAATACACCTGTCACGAACTAGCAAGGCCTCGCCCCTCCAACATTTCTCCTTTTTGTCTGGTACCAACTTCGACTGCCCAGAAATAATACTTCCTCACATACTGGCTGAGACAGAGAATGAACACGAATCCCCCCACCCCAAAGTCATCGAAACACAGGACGGACGGAAGAGTAAAATCCCCCCAAGAAGAACCAAAAAACATCCTCAACCCATGGGCCGCTGTCCTCCCCCACCTACATCAGGCAAACACGGTGGCTTTCCTGAAAGTTTCTAGCAGAACCCAGAAGCTTAGTTTGGAGGTCCCCCGCGCACGCCTGTTTAGAACCGCTCGCTAGCTTACCTCTGCGGAGGTGGGGGGCTGAAAGCCAGGACATCTTTTTACAAAAGTAGCCTGTGTGTATGTAGGCGCAGCGGCTCCAAAACCAAACCAAAACACCAGCCTTGACTAGGGCTGCCGCCAAGTCCCTCCACACTGAACTTACACACTGAACAGTAGACTGGAAGGTAAAGGGGATGTTTTCGAAGGTGCAGGGCAAAGGTTAACAAATGGCTTCCGTCCCACGCTTTAGGGCACTGTGTTTTTACGAAGAGCCTGTAAGATTCTCGCACGAGAGGGCACTTTAACTTCTAAATCAACCCCGCGGTTAGCCGGAGGCGGGAGTGCACACACCGCACAGACGCCCGCGGCGAGCGGCGCGGCGGAAACCGGGAGGCTCGAGCTGCCCCAGGTCCACCTCCCGGACGCAGCTTCAGCGCCGGGTGTCGAAGGGTAGAGGTGTCGGACGCGCAGCCGGCGGGGAATCTTCGCGCCGCGCCCCGCCCGGCCGGGCCCCACTTCCTCCCCGCGGCCGCGCGGCCTCCCTCCCGGCAGCACCCGGGCCCGGCCCGCGGGGACCTCCCTGGAGGCCACGGCTAGAGCGTCGCCGCCACCGCCGCCACGCCCGGGCCTCCCGCCCCGACAGCGGCACTCACCCGCGGCTCCAGCCGCCGCTTCCTCCGCCTGCGGCCGCATCCCTCCTCACGCCTCGCCTCCCTCGCGGGCTCCTTCCGCCCCAGACTCCGGCTCCGGCGCTAGGACAGTTTGAAAATGGCGCGGAGAGACGATCCCTGCAGGCGCGGAGTCGGCGCCGCGGTTACCTCGGTAACGGGAGCGGCGCAGGCGGTGCGCGGCGCGCGGCCGGGGCGCGCTCGGCGGCGACGGCGGCGCGGGCCCAAGTGCCCGGAAACGCAACGGCCGGAGGGCGCGCGGCCACGGCGCCCCCTGCCGGTGGGCAAACTCCGAACCTCGGCGGAGGCCAGAAATAGATCCTCCCTTTTCCCGGATTCGCTGCGTGTCTGCCCCGCGCAGGGTTTAAACGCTCCCCAGCGCTGGGTCGCTGCGGCGGATAAGGCTTCACCCGCCAGGGGAACACCTGCTGACCACGAAAAGTCCAACCTAATAATCCCGTTTCTTTGCAACTTTCCCTGACAACCGCCCGATAAAATTAATTTTTTATTGTTGCCACACCCCTCTCCCTGTAAAGCTGTGCCGACACATTTCTTGTACTCATCCCATCGCGAGTAAAATATCAAATTTTGATTCCAAGAGTTATAGCTCATCCCTTCAAAACGTAGTTGTGTGCTTCTCTCTGGGCCCCCCCACGACTGTGAACTTTTTGAGTCCGAGTTTATTTTACTCACCTCTGTTTCTCTAGCACCTATCACAATAAACTTTTGTGAAGGGAATCCAATTGAAATAAACTGGTTGGAGGGTAGAGAGCTTGCTTACTTAAAC
This sequence comes from Mustela nigripes, assembly GCF_022355385.1. Taxonomy (NCBI): domain Eukaryota; kingdom Metazoa; phylum Chordata; class Mammalia; order Carnivora; family Mustelidae; genus Mustela; species Mustela nigripes. The sequence continues at coordinate 247,060,342 of NC_081557.1, read as the reverse complement.
CATATAGGTCAAATCCTAGAATCCCACGTCTCCTCTGAGGATTTCTGCATAATCAGAGAGGAGCTCGGTCCTTTCTGTTCACTACTCTCCCGCGTAGGCCTTACAGTCAGACAAGTTACTTAATCTTTGTAAGTCGTGTAACTGCTGCGTGGGTTGTGAATAACTTTCTACCCATTCATATATCGACATACACACATGTTCCCACTATGTGTACTTCGTTTCCCCGCATGTCTTAATGAGTTCTTTTATGGAATTTCTAGGAGACAGTGACTTAGGTACTGTCGGTGGCTTTCATAGTCTTGAACATATACAGTAAACACACTTTTTTGCTGGAAACGAATACCTCTTTTGGAAACAGGGAGGCATAAATAAATTAATAATATGGCAAAATAGTTGTGCAACAGCCATTCAGTCCAGATGAATCCCTTTGCCCCAAAACCACAGTAATCAAAGAAATTTAAAAAGGTGGGTGAAACCCTGAAGTTATGGGCCTGTTTTGCTCCAGGGGATGTGAAAGACCAGAGTCAGGTTCACTGTTGGACTCCAGGGCCTAAGGTCAGGGTCCCTGGCACACACATACATATCTGGGAGGGCTACCACTCAACATACCACACTCCCTTAGATTGTGACATTTAGTCTGGGTGAGGAGGAAAGCAATCACGCCTATGTAATGGAACCACTGTGAAAACCCTAAATAACAAGATCCAGAGAGTTTCCTGGTTGGTGAACACATCAGGTGCTGAGAGGGTGACACGTCTGGAAAGGGCGTGGAAGCTCCATGCCCCTTCCCCCTTCCTTGCCCTGTGCATCTCTTCTATTTGGCTGTCCTTGAGTTCTATCCTTTATAAGAATCTGGTAATAGTAAGTAAAGTGCCTTTATCAGTTCTGTTAGCCATTCTAGTAAATTATCTAACCTGAGAGAGGTCATGGGAACCCCAGTTTAGAGTTGGTCCATCAGAAGTATGGGAAGCCCAGGACTTATGAATGGCATCTAGAGTAGGAGCTGTCTTGGAGAGTCTTTTATTTTTTTTAAGATTTACTTATTTGTTAGAGAGAATGAGAGGGAGAGAGCAGGCACGTGCACACAAATACAGAGAGGGGCAGAGGGAGAGAATCTTCAAGCCCCTGGCCCATCCCCATGGAGCTCAATTCCATGACCCATGAGATCACGACCTGAGTGGAAACTAAGAGACAGTTACCCAACCGACTGAGCCACCCAGGCACCCAGTCTCATAGAGTCTTAACCTGTGCAGTCTGCAGTAACTCTGGGTAGTTTGAGTCAAACCTGGTGATTCACAGACCTGTACCCCTGGGGCTAATAATCCATTATATGTTAATAAAAAAAATTAAAAAATTAAAAAAAATAAATTATTCCATATTTTAATTGAAGTCTGGACCACTTGGAAAAGTGGTTTTGGAAAAGACACTGTATTTGGTGTCAGGAGGGAAAAACAAATAAACAAACACCTGGTGTCAAAAGTGTTGTGAAGGGCGCCTGGGTGGCTCAGTGGGTTAAGCCACTGCCTTCGGCTCGGGTCCTGATCTCAGGGTCCTGGGATCGAGTCCCACATTGGGCTCTCTGCTCAGCGGGGAGCCTGCTTCCTCCTCTTTCTCTCTGCCTGCCTCTCTGCCTACTTGTGATCTCTCTCTGTCAAATAAGTAAATAAAATCTTTTAAAAAAAAAGTGTTGTGAATAAAAGTAACTCACCAAGAAACTACTAGGTATGTGCAGATAATGTTCAGGAGAAGCTTAGCAGATATAAGCTGAGGTTTCTTTTTCAAGTTTCCTCTCCATATTTTCCAAACATATTCTGTGTATCTGGGTATCATTAACTCTGCTGTTGTCACTGATTATCCCATTTCCCCTGTTAGATCACGGGCTCCTTATACTATACATTACATTGGCATGATTGTTTTCCTGCTCACCCAGACTAAATGTCATACACAGAAGACTCATGTGATCTTCTTTGTGCCCATAACCAAGCAGAGTGACTGGCACTTCAAAGATCAGGATAGGTGAATTGAACTGAGCAGAACCGAATCAACCAGATTTTCCGACACCAACCCCAGTATAGCACAGCTGCCTCTCCTCAGTGACTGGCCCAGAGATGGGGCTAAAATGTCAACATGACCACGAGCTAACTCCGGTCCTTTTATTTAAGGAGTAGGGACTCAGTTTCCCTATTACCACAGGTGTGTGGTTTGGCTGGAAACCTGACTTTTACTGGCAGGGAAGGATAATGGTTACAATAGTTCCCGTCTGTCTGGAGCCCTGCAGCGGAGCCTTGTAGTGACTTGGCCACAAAACACACTCAAGCTGTGGAAGTGATCAAATGTTATGAGAAGCTATTCTTTAGCAGCAGAGACACTAGAAAATTATTTCCAAGAAAGGGGTCGCTTTTAAAAGCACAATGCTAGAGCATCTTAATGACATAGCAGTTTCTTCCGGGTGTCTGCGAAGACATCAGAACTTTTCACAGCATAATGCTACTGCAAGAGATTACACCTTTTATTTTTTTATTTTTTAAGATTTTATTTATTTATTTAACAGACAGATATCACAAGTAGGCAGAGAGGCAGACAGAAAGGCGGGGGAAGCAGGCTACCTGCCAAGCAGAGAGCCCGATGTGGGGCTCGATCCCAGGACCCTGGGATCATGAACTGAGCTGAAGGCAGAGGCTTATTTTTTTAAAGATTTTTCATTTGTTTATTTGACGGTCAGAGATCACAAGCATGCAGAGAGACAAGCAGAGAGAGAGAGGAAGGGAAATAGGCTCTCTACCGAGCAGAGAGCCCAATGCGGGGCTCGATCCCAGAACTCTGGGATATGACCTGAGCCGCAGGCAGAGGCTTTAACCCACTGAGCCACCCAGGAGCCCCAGGATTACACCTTTTAATCACCATTTAGAGTCAGTAAGAATAGAGAGAAGAGTAGGGGCTCTGCATGAGTGAAAGATTGATAAACACCAATACGATATTTCAAAAAACTTTTTTCTTGCACATCAAAAGTTCTGTGGTCAAAAGACAAAGGATGGCTGGGAAAAATATTTACCACTATTATCATAGACCTAATATATAAAAAGCTCCTATAACTTGATAGTAAAATGACTAGCAAATAATAGAATACAGTAGGAAAATAATTTTAAAATGAGCAAAGATATAAACATGTAATGCATCACATGGCTCTTTACCTGTATGAACAGGGACTCACTGAAAATAAGAGGCATGTAAATTGAAAGTAGTGGAAGTGTGAAGGATGAGTAGGTAGCCAAGCAAAAGGTAGAGAAACGCAATAAGCAAAGATACGAATAAACGAATATTACTCATAATGCATCAAGTGTATTAGGTTATGTTCTAAGTGCTGAGCATGCTTTACAGGTACTAGTTCATTTACTCAACACAGTAACCCTATAAAATAGGTAGTATTGGTATCTCCATTATACCGACCAGAGTAACTTATCAGAAGTGACAAAGTACGTGATAAGAGTGCTGGTTTCAAGTCTGGAAGTTAAAACAATTATGTCAAGGAAAGGAACTCCATAGGACAAAGGCCAAAAACAGAATATTTGGATGATGATCAATTAAACTTTGTGGAGACATAGCATTGCCAGGGTCCCAAAGGGCTAATTAGACGAGCCTCCCACAAAAACACAGATTTCTGTGCCACCTCTCTAACAGATGGTCACCGCAGCCAGCCTGGAGCTACTTCCAACAACAGGAGAACTCACTGTTTTTCAAAGAAGTTCATTGCATTGCTGAAAGCTATGTTAGAAAAATTTTTCTTTATATGAAGCTAAAGTCTGCTTCTCCTTGAGTGTGAGTATTTTTTTCTGGGCAATCAAAAGAATGTGAATCTTCTCTCTCATATATGTGATGACTCTTCAAAATACTCCAGATCCTTCAACCTTTGATCATATGACATGGTCTCCAAGCCTATACTTTAACTGGTTGCCTCGTCTGGAGTAGAAACACTCTAGCTTCTCTGTTTTCTTATTGAAATTTGTACCTACAAATTATTGTATCAGATTGGGACTGAGGACTGGGATGTCTTTGTTTCTGTTGATGTATCTGGCACAACACTTTCAATGTATATCATCATGATCTAGTATCACCTTAGCCTTTTTATAACTGAGTCACGTGTTCACCAGTAAAGAACAATACACAGGCTTCTTTCTATGGCTGATACATTTTTAATATATATATTTACTTACATTATCTTGAAGGCACATATGAGTTTTTGGAGCAGAGATCAAAGTTATTATTACTCACATCAATAACTATGGGTTACTTGCTGAACCCCCAGAGTGATACGATGGAAGACAGATGCTACCCAATATAACCTGGGTCCTGCACTGCAGGAGAGTAAGTCCCTCTAAATAAAGAATCTGAGAGTTTATATATGAGAGGGACAGCTTTCACCCTTCCCCTCCTGAGAAAGGGAGAGAAACGTTTGCTGCCTATGGTATATACTCATATTCCTTAGAAAGAGAAGGGATGTTGTGAAGTGCAAACCTGGTGATTCACAGACTTGTACCCCTGGGGCTAATAATACATTATATGTTAACAAAAAATTTAAAAATTTTTAAAAACCAAAAATAAATTATTCCATATTAGAAAAAAAAAAGAAAGAGAAAGGAAATGTTCTGGGTCTACCTTCTGGAATATAAATATGTTTGACCCTTGAACATTGTGGGGGGTTGGAGCACAGACCCCCTGCACAGCTGTAAATCCACATATAACTTCTGACTTCCTTAATACTTACTAACAGCCTACTATTGACTAGAAGACTTACCGATAATATACACTTGATGACATATTTTGCAACTTACAGGTATTATGTTATATATATTATATTATATATTATATTTTTACATGTTATAGGTATTATATATTAGAGAAAAGAAAATATTATTAAGAAAATCGAAAGAGAAAACACATTTACACTACTGTACTGTATTTATTGAAAAATAACCTGCAAGTAAGTGGACCTGCACAGCTCAAACACATATTGTCCAAGGGTCAACTGTGAATGTCTCCAGGGGGAAGACAAGTGAAGCTTCTCCTGGTCTGTACCTCCTGGGACGCCTCCCTGGTTTCGGGCTGTACCCCCCCCGCCCCGAAAGGTAAATACAGACATCGGGGAGGTAAAGCCCTCAGTTGCCTCACTATTCTGCCATAGCCCTATTCTAACTTCTATGGCTTTTTCTTTCTTTCTTTTTTTTTTTAACGATTTATTTATTTATTTATTTATTTGATAGAGAGCTCACAAGTAGGCAGAGAGGCAGGCAGAGAGAGAGAGAGAGAGAGAGGAGGGGGAAGCAGGAGAGCCCGATACGGGGCTAGATCCCAGGACCCTGAGATCATAACCTGAGCCAAAAGCAGAGGCTTAACCCACTGAGCCACCCAGGCACCCCTGGCTTGTTCTTTAACAAGATGAAACTTGCTCAGAAAGTCTCAACTGTGCAGAAACATGAAAATACTTCCTTGTTGGGTTGGGCTGCCTTTGCATCTTTCTCCTTGGCTGGGACCGGCTCTCTCATCCTCTCTCAGGATTCATCACAGTTTCCAGAGATTGATCCTATCGGTCAACATGTATTTGGCTGCAAGTATCAGAACGCCTGATGAATCATTGGTCAAGTGATCAAAGCATTTCATGGTCTCACTTGACAACATCCCTGATGGTAGCAGGTCCTAGTCTGGTGTGCAGTTCAGGGCTGCCATCAAGGACCTGATCACTTCTCATCCATCCACGTTCTCTCTTCTCAGTGGATGGCTTCTGTCCTCAGACCTTTTGCCCCATTGTTTTTGGGATGGTTGTCACAACTCTAAAAAACAGGTGTGCATGTAGCGGTATCCAGTGGAAGAAGGGAAGGCAGATGGAGCGCCTGGGGCTCAGTGGGTTGGGCGTCTGCCTTTGGCTCAGGTCATGATGCCAGGGTCCTAAGATTGAGCCCCATATTGGGCTCAGCAGGGAGTCTGTTCTCACTCTTGCTCTCCCTCTGTGCTGTCTCTCAAATAAATAAAAATCTTAAAAAAAAAAAAAAAGTGAGCACAGAAGACAGAGATTGCATGACAAGAAAAAAAAAAGGACTATACTCAGAGACCTCTTCCTCATCAGGGAGAAAAATGTTGCCCAGAATCCCCTAGTACAGTTCCCTTTATTGGCCAGAACTAGGTTCCATGTCCCCTGCCCCCCGCCCAAGAGCATTCCCTGGCAAAGAAGGCCTGAATCACTTTTGTTTCATTACCAGACCAAATTAGGGTTTTATTAGCAGTGTAACAGAATGCTAAAAGGGATCATGAATTTTTGGAGAGCTTGTCTCTTCATCTCAAATCAAGAGAGATTTCATCCTGCCTGTGAGAGCTTTCCTCACCACAAGAGACATGTGATCCTGGCTTTGGTAGCTGCTTCTAGATGCTTCCCCTGGAGCGTGTTCTTCTTGTCCTTCCAAACAATTTTTGTCAGCCTCCTATAAAATGGTTGTAAGGCTCCTTCTGTTAAAGTGAACTAGACAGATTTCTGTGGTCCGCTACTGAACCCTAATAAGAAAGGGTCCTGTCTAGGAAGGTGTACAGGAAAGGAAGCTGGAGACCGTGCCTGTTCCGGGGCAGAGAAAGAATAAGAAACCTTTGGGCATAGGGATGCCTTGACTCTTGGCAGGTGAGCTGCAGGAGAGAGAACCCTAGGGAAGAAGAGAGGGGGTTTTCCAAAGCATGCGCAGCAGCAAAGAAAGAGGCTTAGACCCCTGGCAAGCCCTGAGAGCTGACAGTGGTTCGCAGGAACACAGGTCAAGTAAGAACTTCCCTGTCCCCTCCCTTCCTCTCCTTTCTTGAGCAACTTGGGTAGAGGAGGAATTGAAATGAAGACGGGAAAGAGCAAAGCAAGTGACCGCTTCCCTTTCTCTTCTCTCTCGGCAGCAGTCCCGAGCTAGGAAAGGGAGAAAACACTGACTGTTCAGCCATGCTTAAAGTTTTGTTTATGACAGGGATCTGGATATTTTCAAAACTGGCCATGGACTTATTCTAGTTCAGAGACACCAAAAAGCTCATGGGTTATACTGGTGTTATTTCTAGTGGCAAAAGGAAATAACATTCATGTTTTGCGCCGTTCTGAGAAAACCATACATACTATCTAAACTTCAAACATATACTTGGGCTTCTTCTTCTTTTTTTTTCTTTTTCAGGGTTGGGGGAAACCATCTGAAGAGGAAGAATCAGATACAGAGAACTTGCCTCACCTCACTCTTCCTAATTCATTGAAACTGGATGATAATAGACAGTTTCAAGGGTGCCTGTGTGGCTCAGTTGGGTAAGCATCCAACTCTTGGTTTCAGCTCAAGTCATGATCTCCTGGTTGTGGGACTGAGCCCCGCAAGGGGCTCTTTGCTCAGTGCGGAGTTAGCTTCAGATTCTCTCTCCCTCTCCCTCGCGCCCATGCTTTCTGTCTCTCCCAATTAAAAAAAAAAAAAATCTTAAAAAGAAAAAACTCAGAAGTTTCAAAAATACCCCCTACAGAGACTTAAAGCCTCTGAAAGATGGTGCAGATGTATAAAAATGTTTAAGAGGACTTGGAGAAATCAGGGGATGCCAAATATGTAGTGGGATATGATGAGAAGCTGGTGATATTTCAAAGAATACCCTCAATTTTCCAGTTGATGAAATGTAACGTCAAAATCAGCCCTGCTCCTACTTTAGTGCTCAGCACATGGGGTTTTACTAGAAACACCAAATCCTGGGCTAAATGTGCTGAGGGTCTGATCCAATACAGCAATTCTTTTGCGGTGTAGAGCTCCCATAGCACCCTGTGCTTCTTTTCATAGCATTTAATATTCTGCATTGTAATTGATTTTTAAATATATTTAGCAGGATTGTGAATTTAACTCACACCACCTCTCCAAAATAGGGAGAAGTTGTGGTCCCTTTGTTAACTAATCCAACCTCCTTCCTCCGTCGCCCCCTGCTGGTGAAGAGTAGAAACAGCGAACATTTCCATCCTCTCTGGTTTAAATGTAATCTGGTCCTATAATTTAAACAGTCCCTTGGAAAACAAAAGCTTGGAGAATAAAAAGTCTTGGAAAATAAAAGCTCAGTCTGTCAGATTTTCCACCCTTTCCGCTCCAAGGTGGTAACTGCGTGGGGGCGTGTGGGGAGGTGTGGAGTTGCCTGACCTTGTGGCTGAGGGGAAGACTGGTCCTTGGGAACCTCTTCACCTCTTGTCCTCTTTGTGGCTCTTGGCCTGCTGTATTGGGCTGAAGTCTATGGCTGATGTATGCATGGATATCTCTCTGTCTGTCTCTGTTTCTCTTCCTGATGGCCCTTTCTGACCCACTCCGCCTTCCCTGGCCTCCTCCCACCAATACCTCCCCCTCTGACGGGCTGTGACTTCCATTTTATCTCCATCCCACGTTGCAGCTGCTCACCTACCTCACAGGCACTGTGGATCCCCAGCCAGATTCTCAGATATTTTCAGTCACAAGGGCCTCACGTGGAACGTATAGATAACTTTAAATTTAAATATCATGGGGCGCCTGGGTGGCTCAGTGGGTTAAGCCGCTGCCTTCGGCTCAGCTCATGATCTCAGGGTCCTGGGATCGAGTCCCGCATCGGGCTCTCTGCTCAGCAGGGAGCCTGATTCCTCCTCTCTCTCTCTCTCTCTGCCTGCCTCTCTGCCTGATTGTGATCTCTCTCTGTCAAATAAATAAATAAAATCTTAAAAAAAATTTAAATATCATGACTTTTCTCTGCCTGGCCATGCTGGCCCTACTTGGGTTAGACATGAGTTAACCTGTGATGAGGCCTCTTCTCAGAGTCTCAGATAGCGGAAAGAGGCAGAAGGACCTCCTCTTGCCTTTGGTATCTTCCCCAGTTCCACCCTACATACTCAGGACAGGTGTCTGACTGCTGTGTTTGTGTCTTGCTCTTTGTCCCACAATTCTGGGGCTGAAGAGGCCTGGCTTCCACCTCCTTTACTCCTTCTACCACAGAGTAGCTAGAGCTCAACTGAGTGTCTTCTCTACCCAAGGAAAGAACAGTCTGAGCCAAGTCATCCAGGCCTGGTTTCTTTCTTTTTTTTTTTTTTTTATCATGAAAAAACTGTATTTAGATTTAGCCAGCTGGACTCAGTTTAGATGATCCCAATTTTGTTGGCAACATCCAAAGCATCATAGTCAGGGGCCAGCCGAACGTATGCCTTCTTCTCTCCATCAGGCCTGATTAAGGTGTTGACCTTGGCTACATCAATGTCATAGAGCTTCTTCACAGCCTGTTTGATCTGGTGCTTGTTGGCCTTGACATCCACAATGAACACAAGTGTGTTGTTGTCTTCTATTTTCTTCATGGCTGACTCAGTAGTCAGGGGGAACTTGATGATGGCATAGTGGTCAAGCTTGTTTCTCCTGGGGGCGCTCTTTCGAGGGTATTTGGGTTGCCTTCGGAGACGCAGAGTCTTGGGTCGTCGGAACGTAGGTGATGTGCGGATCTTCTTTTTTTTGTGACTGTGGA
>NC_081557.1:247036034-247050441 GCF_022355385.1 Mustela nigripes | reverse complement strand
TTTTTTTGTGACTGTGGACGCCTTTCAGCACCGCTTTCTTGGCTTTCAAAGCCTTTGCTTTGGCTTCGGCTTTGGGAGGGGCAGGGGCTTCCTTCTTAGCTTTCGGCGCCATCTTCGTAAAAGGGATCCAGGCCTGGTTTCTAATGGAGGGGAGGGGAATGAAGCTTAATAAAAGAATTAAGGAAATCACCTCTAGATACAATAGCCTATTTTTTGAGGCTGCTGTTTGGCTGCACAATCTTATTTGAAGGTCAGAAGCTGAATATTAATTTGATCTTTCTGTTTGCATGCATTACATGTAAATTGTTTCGAACAGTTCCTGGCATCCAGTAAGCAATCAGTGTTCTCATTCTGTAATAAATCTCTTAATCTCCTTCTGAGGCTGGTTGGTGTCTTATATAAACTAGGAAAAATATGTGCTAGGGAAAGCAAAAGAGAAAAATCATGCTGATAAGTTCTACAATATTAACCTTATTAACCAACATCTACATTTTACCACATTTCAAAATTCTCAGCTAGGATATGCTTGTGGAGGGATTCAAACAATATAGGTGATTACACAAACGAAGCCCCCAAAAAACTTCTAATATTGTCCCTGGCCTGACCCCTGTTTTATTCTTTTTCCTAAAAATAATAACTGCAAGCAGTCTGGTTGAATCTTTTCTACTTGTCCATCTCCCTTATGATGCTACTAGCTTTTTGAGCTTGCCCCTGTAGCAACAGAGGTCCCCAATAAATGTTTGATGAGTGAATAAGTAATTGAATGATGCATTTTGAAATAACACAGATTACATAAAATGTCTTTTTAAAAATATTTTATTTATTTATTTGACAGAGATCACCAGTAGGCAGAGAGGCAGGCAGAGAGAGAGGAGGAAGCAGGCTCCCGGCAGAGCAGAGAGCCGGACGTGGGGCTCGATCCCAGGACCTTGGGATCATGACCTGAGCTGAAGGTAGAGGCTTTAACCCACTGAGCCATCCAGGAGCCCCACATAAAATGTCTTAAGAAAAAAATTTACTGTTATATATAAATATGTTAAGATGCTTAGTCACCTTTTGAGCTTTCTTGATAGGACCCCTTCTGATTAAAATAGAACAGAGATTAAATTATGAAATTAATTTAATTACAGTGTTCTTCTAAATGCTTCCTATTATGCTTCAGAGACCTGATACCGAATAATGAAGATTAGACGATGACAAGGCATTTCATCAAGGCTTTTGTGCTTTTATATGAATATCTGATACCATAGCAATAATGTCCAAAGCTTTCATGTTTATTTTATTTTTGATGTGTTCTCGATTATAACCAATACAGCTTCTGTTATCTAATGTACTATGGTAAAATGGAATGTGCTGGGGATTGATCAATTGGATGCATCAGTGTTTTAAAAGGTAGTAATATGATTCTTTTTTAAATTAAAAAAATAAATAATTTTGGCAGTCTGATTAAAATAAGGAAAAGACACACCAATCTAGTGAATTAGTGTGCATGAATAAGAAATAAGACGCAGTTTATGTCTCATTCCCAGGATTAGTAATGGGGTTCTTTTCCGGGTCATTTTGGAGGACTCCAAACCAATTTCTTGGAAGGTGAGTTGAGGATAGAAGCGCCTCTTCCCTGCCGTGTCCCAAGTGGGCAGAGAGCAGACATCTGTCCTTGCATGGTCACAGAAGCACATGTGAGATAGACAGGCCTGTTCCATCATTTCTTAGCAGCATGGCCTTGGGAAAACTGACCTCACTAAATGAGCTTGTTGTAAGAATTCAACAAACACATTCTCACCATAGTGCTTAGCACATAATGCTCAAAGTCAATTACAAACTACTTGCCGTTCTAGAAATGTTCTAGAAAGGGCTTTCTTTCTAACCAAGATATGTTTGGGTTGCCACTAGAAGGAACAAACCTCCATTTCCTGCATCTCCATCTATAGTCATCTGAACCAGTACCTGTCTCCTCCGATCCCTATCTCAGAATAGGGAAGCTATGTGGTAGCCGTGGTGGGAGCCATGGATTACTGTTGTAGTGCTGTGAACTTGAAGCTGAAAGTCATTGGTGGCTTCTCACTTCTGGCCCCCCAGCCCTTCCTTGGAGCTTTAAAGCACATAATTTCATGAATTAAATTCCTTTCTTCTTAAAATACCTAGAATGTTTTTTATTTCCTACACTGAACTCTGATGGGTACACAGACTCAAGATCATTTTAATAAAGTCCCAGCTTTGTCCTTGTCTGGGACATTATCCTTACTTTCTTCATAATCAAGCATCTGCAAAGAGTTGTCCTTCTATATTGTAAACTTGTCCTTTATCTCCTATTTGTACTCAATTCTACAACAATCAGGCTTCCTCGCTGCTACTAAAGTACTAAAATGCCTTGACCAAGGTCAGCTATGATGCACCAAATGCCAAATTCAGTAGATTTTTTTCAGCCCTTGTCTTATTAACCATCATTGGACATTGCCTTATTGGACACGGTTGATCATACCTTTCTTTCTGGAAACTGCTCCTTTCTTGATCCTTGTGACACAACATCTCGTGGGCTTCTCTCACTTTTTTGATCAATCTCTGTTGTGAGTTCCTTTTCTTCCCTAATCCCATTAAATGTTGGTGCTTCCTAGGGTTCAAGCTTCAGAGCTCTTCCCTTCTTAGTACACTGGGCTTCTTTGAATTCAGCTACTATCCCCATGGCATTGACTCCTAAATCTCCACCCCTCCTCTGCATGTTCTGGGCACTGTAGACAACCCACTCTCCTTCTGCCTCCAGACGCACTCGATTCTGAATACACCTTGCCTGGGGCTTTCATTCTCCCATGACTTTATCCAGTGGTTCCCCCTCATCATTGTATCTCTCTTCTACTGAGTTTTCCTGAAATATAAAAACATTTGCTTGTTAGACAATGGTTTCTTAGATATAACACCAAAACCACAAGTGACAAAAGAAAAAAATGGATGAATTGAACTTTATCAAAAGAAAATATTTTGTGCTATGAACAATGTCACCAATGAAGTGAAAAGACAACCTGCAGAATGGGAGAAAATTTTCGCACATCATATATCTGATGTGGGTCTTATATTCAAGATGTGTAAAGAAAACTTATGACTCAATAATAAAAAGATAAAATAAAAAGAGGCAAAAGACTTGGATAGATATTTTTCTGAAGAAGATATACAAATGTCCAGAAAGTACCTCAGAAGATGCTCAACATCATTTTCCATCAGGAATGGATAAATATCCATACGGACAAACCATAAGGAAATAAAACCTCACATTCATCAGGGTGGCTATAATCCAAAAGACAAGTGTTGGCAAAATTGGAATGCTCATACATTGCTGGTGGGAATATAAAACAGTTCAGTTGCTTTGGAAAACAGTTTGACAGTTCCTCAAAGAGTTAAACCTAGAGTATGATCCAATAATTGTACTACTGGGTATTTACCCCCAAAATACAAAACCACTAATTCTAAAGGATACATGCACTGCTATGTTTATGGCAATGTTGTTTATAATAGCCAAACCAGGGAAGCAGCCCAAGTGTCCACTGATAGAAGAATGGATAAAGAAGATATGATATAGAAATACATTGGAATATTACTCAGCCATAAAAAAGAATAAAATCTTGCCATTTGCAACGACGTGGATGGAGCTAGAGAGTATAATGCTAAGTGCAGTAAGTCGGGCAGAGACACACACCATATAATTTCACTCATATGTGGAATTTAAGAAAACCAGTAACAAAAAAAAATGAGCAAAGGAATAAAGAGAGAGAGAAAAACCAAGAAACAGACTCTTAACTATAGGGAACAAATTGCTGGTTACCAGAAGGGAGGTGAGCGGGGGATGGGTGTAACATGTGATGAGGATGGGGGGCGCACTTGTCACGAGGAGCACTCGGTGATATATGGAAGCGTTGAATCACTGTATTGTACACCTGAAACTAATATAACACTATATGCTAACTATACTGGAATTTAAAATTAAATGTAAATTTTTAAAAAGTTACCATTATGACCCAACAATTCCATTCCTAGGTAATATACCCGAGAAAACTAAAAGCACTTGGCCCTACAAAAACCTGTGCGCAGATGTTCAGAAGCAGAATTATCCACAGTAACCAAAATGGGAAAGCAGTTCAACCATCTATCAATGGATGAATGGGTGAAAAAGTGTCTATAGAATAGAATATGATTTGTCCATATAGAGAAGTGAAACTTGAAAAGATTTCATTAAGAGAAAGAAGCCAATCATAAAAGACTGCATGTCATATGATTCTATTTATATGAAGTATCCAGAATAGGTAAATCTAAATAGATAGAAAAGTAAATTAATGCCTGCCAGGGACTGGGAGGAATGGAGAATGGCTGCTAATGGGCATGGATGGCATTTATTTTGGGGTGATAAAAATGTTCTGAAATTAGATAGTGGTGATGGTTGCACAACTGTGAATATATTAACTTCATTGCATTGTAAATTTTTAAAAAAGATTTTATTTATTTATTTGACAGATAGAGATCACAAGTAGGCAGAGAGGTAGGCAGAGAGAGAGAGAGAGAGAGGAGGAAGCAGGCTCCCTGGCTGAGCAGGGAGCCCGATGTGGGGCTTGATTTCAGGACCCTGGGATCATGCCCCGAGCCGAAGGCAGAGGCTTTAACCTACTGAGCCACCCAGGCACCCCTGCATTATAAATTTTAAATGGACAAACTATATGATATGTGAATTATAGTTTGGTAAAACTATTTTTAAAAAATACCAACCTACTTGCTTGTCTTTTAAGGCTTGGAACAAACATCATCCCCTTTTTTAAAAGATTTATTTCCTTGAGAGAGGTGAGAGAGAGCGAGCATGGGTGCCGAGGGGAGGGGAGAGGGCGGGGAAAGAGGGAGAGACAGTCCTAAGCTGACTCTGTGCTAAGCACAGAGCCAGGCGTGGGGCTCGATCTCATGACCAATATCGGTATCGGGACCTCAGCTGAATCCAGGAGTCGGATGCTTAACTGACTGCACCACCCAGGCACCCCAAACAACCCCCCATCATTCAGTCAGTTCCCTCAGTGATGCTGAACACCTAGGATGTGCCAAGCCTCCTTGTTCTAGGCTTGGAGACAGAGAGGGGAATGAGCCAAGCAAGGACCCTGCTCTCAGTGGGGAATGTAGGTAGGAGGTAGAAAATAAACAAGTAAGCAAATAAGTGAATAGTTTAACTTCAGGTTAGGAGAGGTGACTGAGGAAAAGAGACGGGTAAAGTGACAGAGAACAATGGGAGGAGGAAAGTGGTCAGGAAAGGCCTCTCTCCTCAGAGAGAGAGCATAGGAGCCGACAGCGGAATGTCAAGGAAGCAGGCTTATGAAGATCTGGGGTCAGAGTAGTTTCAGCAAAGAAGAGTTTAGTTTAATCAGTTCGTGCAACAGAAAAGAGTGACTGGAGTACAGGAAATGAGAGAGGGGGAGGAGATGAGTTCAGAGAGGTAGGTGAGAATCCAGATTCCACCGGGCCTTAGAGACCATTCAGGGAGTTTGAATTTTTCTAGGAGCAGCAGGAGCCATTGAAAAGTATGGCAACTGGAATTTTCCAAAGATAGCCACACCAGGATAAATCGCATTCACACACTCTCCTTACAAATTGACTGAAACTCTCCCATTGCCAGGTGGGGTTATGTCCCCTCAGTTTGGGCCTAGGCATGGCGCTTATCCCTTCTCTGACCAAGAGAGTATGGCTGAAGTGAAACCATGTGACTTGCAGGTAGGTCATAAAAAATACAGTTTTACTCTGTTTCTCTTGACATTTTCCCTTAGAACTGAGCGGCCATGATGTGATGAAACCAAAATCATCTTCTCAGAGAGATCACCAGCAGGAGGTCGTGTGGAGAGACCCTGAAGCTCCCAGCCAGCAGCCGGCATCAACCGCCAGTCAGTGAGAGGGGGAGTCCTCAAATGACTCCAACCTCAACCTCTGAGTGCAGCGGCGAAGCTTCCAGACATCATGGAGCAGAGATAAGTCATTTCTGCTGTGTCCCGTTGGGATTCCTGACACACAGAATTCATGAGCATAAAAAATGGTTTTTTTCCCTCACAACAGTCTGAGGGCATTTGTTACAATAGACAGTAACTGGGACAAAAGGTACAAATGAGGAAGTCTGTGTGATTCCTTCATTTTTTTTTTTAAAGACTTTTTAAAATTTATTTGACAGAGAGAGAGATCACAAGTAGGCAGAGAAGCAGGGGGAGGAGGGAACCAGGCTCCCCGCTGAGCAGAGAGCCTCATGTGGGGCTCGATCCCATGACCCTGAGACCATGACCTGAGCTGAAGGCAGAGGCTTAAACCACTGAGCCACCCAGGCACCCCTCATTCATGTTTTAAAATATCATTTAGGTTTCTGTGAGAAGACTGAATTACGCAGAGTAGAAGCAAAAAGTCTTATGAAGACTCCCTAATGTGTCCCAGCTAGAATCAGTTACTCCAACTCGACCATTTCTAGCATGTCACCTATAAATGTATTTTTTTCATTGGCTTACATCTCTGTCAAGGAGCTTAGAGTTTAGTAGTTTTTCTCTTTAGGAAAGCGAAAGTAATTTTTATTTGAAAATCCTGAAAGATTGCGTAATGAAAAGAAATATTAAAATAGTCGTCGTCTTAGTCTTATTTGGCCATATATAAAAGGAACATAAACTTTATGAATTAGGAAAATGTTAAAATAATAAAAATCAATTTCTTAATCTTCTAGATTTTTAAAAAAAGAATTTATTTATTTATTTATTTATTTATGAGAGAGACAGACCCAGAGCATGAACAGCGGGGGAGGAGGCAGAAGGAATGGGAGAAGCAGACTCCCTGCTGAACAAGGAGCTCGATGCAGGGCTTGATCCTGGGACTCTGGGATCATGGCCTGAGCTGAAGGCAGATGCTGAACCGACTGAGTTACCCAGGCGCTCCTCTTTGGATTGTTTGAGTGAAGATATTTTACTCACTGTGTCTTTCTATGGATATTAGCGATAAGAATGCTTATCTCACGGTTACTAAAAGCTGATGAAACAGCATTAGCAAATTATTAAAGACTTTTAATTGTGGATAATGGTTTCCCAGTCAAAGTCTTCAGTGAGACTTTCTGTAACCTGAGAAGACTCGTGTGTGTGTGTGTGTGTGTGTGTGTGTGTGTGTGTTTGGGGGGGGAGGGAGGTAGGGTGGTAGGAAAAGGAATGGATCCCTTTTATGTGTTGTCATTTTCTTGGACCAATTATGTCGCTCCATTTCATCCATTCACTCTGGAGAGTTGAGTTTGATTTCTCAACCATTGCCAAGAAATACATGATTGATTTATTTCTTTTTAAAATTGAGTGCTTATTAGCAATGTGTTAAACGTTTTACAAACGTTATTTGATTTAATCCTTACAATGAACCTATGAGAGAAGTACAACTATTTCCATTTTACAAATAAAGGATACCAAGGCACAAAGAGGCCATTTCACTTGAACAAGTTCATAAACCCACACAGTGCCAGGATTTGAGCCCAGTTCTCTCTGGCTTCAGGGTCTGAGGTCTTATTTAGCTCAATGTTATACTGTCACTGGTCTTCATGGATGTTGTCCAATGACATGTCCCATTTCTTCTACAAAATCTTCCTTGCCTTGACTTTATCAGAGCACAGAATAGCTAGCTCCTCTGAGTTATTACAACACGTAAGACTGTCTGTATCATTCACTTGACACCTATCATTTATTATCTTATACAGTGCATGTGATTTTGTGTAAATATGTGTTTTGCCTGCTTCAGTAGGGGATTTTGATTGCAAATACAGAGACTAACTGAAGTGCTCCCTATCACTCCTTGCCCTTGATATGGGAAGAATATTGGGTGATTCATAGAATCAAAAGAAAACAGAACCACTGGACCTTGGGAAGAATGGCAACCAGAACAACTCCAGGGATCTTTTTTCGAAAACATCTATGTACAGTCTCTTTCGTATGATCACTGGAATGATTTGGCTCCAAGGGCCTTTATTCCACTCAAGTGTCACTCAGCTCAAGATTCAGATCCCTGGAAGAGACAGAGAGTCTGGTTGGTCCAACCAGCGTGGCTGTCTGCCTAATCCTTGTAGAGCCCAGGGACAGTGATGGATACTGACCAGGATCCAGAATGACTCCACTGTGATATAGAATGAGCAATAGTTGTATTTGCTTCTAGAGTATTTTGATAAATTGTGTACTCCTTGATGAAGAATAATATGATTTTTCAGGCAGAAGGATCCTGAGAATAAGCAGAGAAATCACCATTCTTAGGATGATGCCCTAAGGAGAGGCACATTACTACAGGCTTCATCAGTAACCAAGTACTTAATCTATTATACTCTTATTAACTGACCCCCCATTTTCTTCTATTTACAGAACTGTTCACTGTGATGAATTTTATGATTTGATCAATATTACAGCAGACTACACCTCCTGAATAAACAAACATGGAAATGAGTTATTATGACCACAAGTTAGAAGTAATACATTCATAGCTATAGTTAATTCAAAACAAACTTGGTTTATAAAATTACAAGTTATAATAAGTAAATTTTCATACACATCACTTAAAGGTTTTTTTTCTTCAAATTAAATTTTAGGGCCTACAAACTTTCTTAAGAAGCCATATAATGTTTTGAATTAAATGTTGTATTATTCAACTACTTAGAAATCCTTTTAGAAAGTTCTCTTCCTCTAAGTGCTATAATATTGACTGGTCAGTCCTGAGCTCAAAGTAGTTGCAGAGAATCAATACTGGCTTAATTACAACTTGGCAAAGCCTGGGAGGTAAACTAATAAGAGCTCTTGGACCAGAAAAACCATCCAAAGATAAAAGGCTTTAAAAAAAATTATGGCAAATGCAAGATATATTATAATCTAATGAAACAATGTAAGATTTCTACAAAAAAACCCTCAAACCTTTCTGCACATATTATTAAACTCATCTACAAAACACAAAACGATAATGATAGTGCTTCTTAAGACCATCAGATGTTAAATCAGTTGCCTAAAGTTACCCAGTAAATTAGCGTCAGTTTGGGCAAGAATTTTTTCACCGTATGTTTAATCCATTATGCAATGAATGCTGAACAGAAAGCTCTAATGGTTAATAGTAACATATAGATAAACATTGAGAAAACTAAACCCAATCCCCCCAGATTGCACATAATTGCACCTCTTCTTTCTACTGTTTTATGCATGTTATTTTTACATATTTGCTATTCATGCACTCATATCATTCTGTGATCTTCATTTTTCTTTGATTCCTCAGTATAATCCTTCTACCCTGCTTCTCATGTTGGACATCAGAAATCAACCTAATACCTCTCACTTCAGAACGCTCACATGATCATTTGCGTATTAATCCAGAAAGATTTGAGGTTCCTCCTCCTTTCACAAACAAGGGCATATCTTCTGTTCTCTGTTTAGCCCTAAACTACCAAATGGGCACATGACTATAAAACTAACATGCCAGTTCATCTAGTGCAAAAACAATACCTTGATACTTCTCTTAAGAAGGAGTCAAATTAAGGTTAGAGAACCATTTGTGAAATGAAATTGTAGTCTTTCTAATCTGCAGTAGAGTGTCTGCTACCACATCTCATCTTCTAATTTTAATCGCAAATGAATGGATCCAGACTACTGATTGAAGATGTTTTCCTTTGCATACAATGTTTCTAGAAAACAAACAAATCACTATTGCGTTACAGATCTTCTACTTGGAGAGGTATGTGGAGATTCTAAAGTATCCACTGTGAATGACAAGATGTTAAATTAGGATTGCTGTGCCTGGGAAAGTTCTGAGGTAGTATCTGAAGTATTTTTTTTTTTAAAGACATTATGTATTTGACAGACAGAGATCACAAGTAGGCAGAGAGGGAGGCAGAGAGAGAGGAGGAAGCAGGCTCCCTGCTGAGCAGAGAGCCTGATGTGGGGCTCAATCCCAGGACCCTGGGATCATGACCTGAGCTGAAGGCAGAGACTTTAACCCACTGAGCCACCCAGGTGCCCCCTGAGGTAGTATTTAATACTCAAATACATAATTGAATATAATTTGGAATAGGTATGATTTTCATTGTTTTTAATTTAATGCAACCAGAGGAAATTTCTGGTACAGAGCAGGCATGGAACAGCAATGGCCACCATGACTGACTAAGCGCCCAGCACTGTGCTAAGTGCCTTCCGCATATTATTTCATTTAATTCTCGTGATGTAATTATAAAGTAGACACCACTGTTTTTATAGAAGAGGGAACAAAGCTTAGAGAGACATGCAACTAGGAACAGGTAAATAGGACTGGGACTTAAACTAGTAACAGATAAATAGGGCTGATTGCAAAGCTCATGCCCTTAACTGTTATGCTTCTTATTTTGATAAATGAGTGCATTTTATGAATGACAGAATGGGTAAGTGTTACATTATAACTAGGAATAAAAAGGCAATTATATGCAAGTCACAGAATCGAATCATTTCGCGTTAACAAGAAGGTGGGCAGATTTGGAGTTAAGCAGACTCTTCCTTTTTTTTTTTTTTTTTAAATTTTATTTATTTATTTGGGAAAAAGAGAGTGAGCAAGCAGAGGGAGCAGCAGAGGGAGAGGGACAAGCAGACTCCGTGCCAAGCACAGAGCCCGATGTGGCGGAGCTCGATCCCATGACCCTAGATCATGAACTGAGTCCAAACCAAGAGTCTGAGGCTCAGCTAAGCCACTGATGTGTCCCAAGACTCCTGCTTTTTGTGCTTAGTCATCTGAGTGTGTCAGCCATGTCTTTTCGTGACAGCAGCTCTGACGATCTCATATCATGACACACTAAGACGGAAGAAGAGTTGGAGGCAAAACATCCTGTATATCTTATAAACTGCTCACCAAGGTAGAAATCTTTTTTAGGACTTCTTAGCAGATTTTCTCTTATTTCTCAGTGACCAGAACTGGGTCTCGTAGATGTATAACCTCTAAATGGGGAAACATAGGCAAAGCAGACCAGGATTGTCACGGGCACCTTGGACCAGAGTAACCCTGGCTGCACATTAATAATCACCCAGGAGATTTATAAAAAACCTGGGCCCCGCCTTCAGAAGTTCTTACTTATTTGTCTGGGGTGGGGTGCAGGATATCAGTTTTAAACATGTCCCCAGTATTGTTAATATAAAGCAGGTTGAGATCCAATGGCTTATGCCAATCTTGATTTTTTGCCTTTGTTTGGCCATGTTCCTACCCTGTGAAAAGTAGAGCTCTGCTAGCAAGGACATGGAGGAAGACCCACAGCCTGCAGTGGTTATCTGAGGAATTTACAGCAGTAGGTCTAGAAGAGAGTAGGTCCTAAAGAGAGCATATCTGATTTCTATAGAAGGCATCGTTCATTTAGGTTTTTACAAAGTAAACCACAGACCCCAGATGGTATCACCTGGGCCAGGTCAGCAAACCAAGACTTAATATCTAACCAAACTGCAGGTTTAATGCTCACCCCCGCCCCCCCCCCACCACACTAGGAATATAACCTTTAACCAACCAGGAATTTTCTGGCCAGCATTAATACGGAATCTGTCACATGGACCCTCCTCATCCCCAAAGGGAGAGAGAGGTAAGTCACCTACTAAAATTCTTGTCCCCAGATGAAGGTGACCTCACATGAAATAATCCCCCCCCCTTTTGTGACCTCCTTGTCCTCCTTTTTAAAACGTTTCCCTTTCTGTAGCCTATGGAGCTCGCCCTCTACCTCCTTGCTAGATATGATGCTGCCCGATTCATGAATCATTTAATAAAGCCAGTTAGAGGGGTGCAGTTAGAGGTTAAAGCCTCTGCCTTCAGCTCAGGTCATGATCCCAGGGTCCTGAGGTTGAGCCCCACATTGGGCTCTCTGCTCAGCAGGGAGACTGCTTCCTCCTCTCCCTCTCTGCCTACTTGTGATCTCTGTTAAATAAATAAAATAAAATCTTAAAAAAAAAAATAAAGCCAGTTAGATCTCCAAATTTGTTCGGTTCAATTTTGTTAACAGGTCCTCCATGAATTCAATTCATCAAGTGTGTGTGACTTTATACTACTATATTTGCAAGACCCTATGTGTAGAAAGTAAATGGTGAGCACAGCACAATTTTTCTTTATCTTGTGGGTCAGTTTCCTTATAATAATTCCATACGTATAATAACTCCATACGTAAAATACGTATTAGTCTTCAACATCTAGTCAGGGAGCACTTAAAGGCGAGGCAGACAATTAGGCCGTTGAGCTCAATCAGTGAACAAAGCAGGTAACGCCTCTGCCCTATCGGAACTTAGATTTGAGAGGTTGGTTGTGCTGTCTGTATTGAAGAGGATAGTAAAGAAATAGGAGTGACAGTTTCCTCCCTCCGTGAATTAACAATTCAGGCTTTAGCTACTCACTTTTCACTTTTTGAAAATCAATGTTTTGTAAGTACTTACATGTGGTAGGTGGATACTTGTCAACAATATAGTGTTTTTTAAAAAATGTATTTATGTATTTGACCCTGGGGGAGGGGCGGAGGAGAGCAAGCACAGGCAGGGAGGATGGAAGTCAGGGGAGAAGCAGGCTCCCCCCTCAGCAAGGAGACTCGTGTGGGGCTCAATCCAGGACCTGGGCTCATGACCTGACCTGAAGACAGCCACTTAACCAACTGAGCCACCCGCGCGCCCCAACAAAGCCGGCTTGATGGGAGTCAGAAAGCTTGTAGGGAAGACAACACACCAAGGAGTACAAAGACAAATAGATTTCATATTACAGTGCTGTGAAGAGAAGAGTAGGGCAATGTAATTTCCAGAGAATTATAAATTATAGGGCAATGTAATTTTCCTTCAATTTCCCTTCAATTTCTTAATTTCTTCTCCACTACCTTTCTTCTAGCCAACTAGGCAAGTATTTAACTTCTAGAAAGATCCACCATCTTGCATAGGCAAGTGGAATTAATTGAGATGCTGATCTCAGAGAAGCTGCTTTCTTAAGATTGTTGGACAAGCAATTTGCTCATAGATGGATGGTTGTTTTGTCTTGCTTGCTGTATTCCCTACTGCCTCTTGGTACGTGCTTTCCCCATCTTTTTCTTATGTCCCTCCATCTTTCCATCTGCCTCACTGCCTTTTGACTGCTCCCCCATCCTCTTGAAAATACGGATTAGTCCAAAACACACTTCGTACTGTACTCACTTGAGAATTTAGGTGAGTGAACATTATGGCACAGCACCACTACATTTAGCAAACTGAGAACTCTTAAAACCATGGCATTCATGGTCAGCTGTTTCCCCAGGAAGAAAAGCACGAGTAATCCTGATCTGTTCAGATGTATCCATGGTATAACTCTACACAGTAAAGCTTAGTAGTTCAAACTGTGGCCTTTAGAGCCTCAGCACTGATGTTACTTAGGATCTTGTCGGAGATGCAGAAGCTTGTTATGATGAGCATTGAGTGTTAGATATAAGCGATGAATTACTCAGTTCTACTCCTGAAGCCAGGATTACACTTTATGTTAACGAATTAGAATTTAAATAAAAATTTGAAGAAAAAAAACCCGAAATGCTGACTCTTTGACTGTACAAATCCTGTTGAATCAGAATCTGCATTTCGGCAAGATCCCTATTTGTTTCATATGTACATTGAAGTTTTAAAAGCACAGATGCAGAGGATCCCAAAGCAGATGAACTATGAGGATTCATAATCTTACTTCTTTGACACCAGTCTATCACATATTCAACCCAGTGTAGCTATTTTTACTTTCTCAGTACTTTTTACCCTATGTTATTCTTTAAATGATCATTTTCAGCATTTTGTTTAGAAGTTCAGTGTTCCCTTCTAGTAAGTGGTAGTATAGATCTTTAGGGTTCAGAAAACTGTGGCTGGTGGGAGTCATCCATTGCTTTTGCCTGCTAGTGGATACATTAATGTCTGGTCTTTTGATGAAATGTGTATTTATATATCATTCCTGTTATCCCAGGAAAAAAAAGTAAGGCCAGCACTTGGAGAGGGAGTTCAGCATCATGTGGAATTATCAGCTCTGTTAATACTTGGCTTGGACCTCGATCAAGTCACTGGATTTCTCTTGGCCCCAGACTGTTACCTATAAATGTTCAGGTTTTATTGGATATCAATAAAGATGCACACAGACAAATCTGACTTAAAGTTTTTAAGTTAAATGTTGAACTGATAGAAAATATGATTTATAAGGTATATGTAAGGGATAAATAATCATGATACAATAAGATCCATGTGCCTGCTGTCTAGTTTAAGAATATTATAATATGCAGAGGTTTAACCTACTGAGCCACATGGGCGCCCTTGCCCTTCCCTTCTTTTTTTTTTTTTTAATTTTTTATTTTTGATAAACATATATTTTTATCCCCAGGGGTACAGGTCTGTGAATCAACAGGTTTACACACTTCACAGCACTCACCAAATCACATACC